>NC_084488.1:47826277-48045861 GCF_030035675.1 Rhineura floridana | reverse complement strand
TAAGGAACAGTACTTTTTCAGCCGATATAGCGGCATTTCGTGCAACTGTCTTTCACGTGGCTTGTTTTCATCCCTCACCCATGCCCACTGTTCCTCACTGTGTAGGAGGTCTAAGATCTCATCCCATCACCATGCAAGCCCTCTCCATTTAGGATCTGACTTTTTAAATTGTTTTAGTTGTATCAAGACAGGGGTATGTGTGGGAAATGGTGCTGCTATCTGCACCGATGCCAGAATACCCGTACAACGTTCGTCAGGCAAAACAACAACAACAAAAAACCCCGCGTGGCTAAAGGGCGGGAATGCACTGCATGCTGGGATGCCTGTCACATGAGCAGCTGCACCTAGCAATAAACTCCTGCAATCTTCTGGGTTCCCAGCCTTGCTAAAGGATTAGTTCTGGTATCATTTATCATGGAAATTAGCGCTAAACTTCCACTACATTCCACTAGAATTCTGGGGCTAGTGTGTGCTTCGTGTGAAAGATCAAATATAATACACAAATTACCAAGTAAGAAATTGTCAGAATAACGGAATAAAGTGCAGTGTGAAAGCAGCCTTGATAAGTGCAGAGCACCTAAACAGCCTCGTTTGAATGTCTGATACCTCCCCCCTCACTCTATGGCTGTGGGCACACTCATCACTTCAAAAGCAGCCAGAAATGACGCCTCGCTTATGTTGGCAAGTAAAGGGTTCCTGAGAGTATTTTTTCCATGGCAGAGTTACAAGGCCAAGATGCTCAGAGTCCGTGCAGATCTCAAGGACAAGTATCCAAGGCAACCAGCTGGCCTTATCTATAAGACTTGGCAGATCTGGCCAGTTGGTGTGGGGGCAAGAGAAAGGAGAAAAGCACTTGTACAGAGAGAGAGCTTGTGATATATTCTATTGTCAGTAAAGTGACTCTTAAAACTTATTACTTGTCTGGCTCATTGCATCAACTGGAATCTAGCCTGTCACTATTCTGTTCTGCATCCTGGGCACCTGCTTGCGCCAGATACAACATCCAACAAGTGGTAGCAGAGGATGGTTTCGATGCACAGACGGATGTCCGAAGAAAAGCCAAAAGAGGAGTAAAGAGGACAAGCGTGTGAAGAGACGGCGAAACTGAAAGCTGAGCTGAAAGCTGTGAGAGAGCCGTGGGAATAACTGACTGAAGGACGGAGGTGAGAAGCTCTAATTACAAAGGTGGTGAACTGTGAAAAGTGAAAGTATGTCTGTTACGTTATCGGCCGGGATTCCCTTGGAAAGGCTGACAGGGAAAAATTATGGCCGTTGGAAACAGAGAATGCAGGCTTTTCTAGTGAAAGAAGGAGTTTGGAATGTAATCGCAGAAGACCCACCCGCCGTAGTGCCAATTCCAGCAGATTGGAGAAGGCTGGATGAGAGGGCAAAGGCGTTAATTGTTCTTGCTATTGATGATTCTCAATTACTGCACGTGTGTGACGCAGTAACAGCAAAGGAAACCTGGGAAACTTTAAGAAATATTCATGTGGAAAAGACTGCCAGTTCTAAAATATATCTTGCCAGAAGATTGTATCAGATGCGCTTATCTGGAGATACAACCATGTCAGTGCATTTGTTGGAAATAAACAGACTGTTTACTGAGTTGTCAGAACGTGAAATTGAACATTCTCAAACGCAAAAAGTGTATATCACATTAGCTTCACTAGATTCAAGTTATGATAGTCTGGTGAGCTCTTTGGAAGCAATGGATGATGCAAATCTCAATATGGATTATATAGAAGGCAAACTTTTACAAGAACTCCAAAGGAGGCAGGAAATGGCAAAGCAGGAAAAGACTGAGTCTAAACACAACGTGGAAAAACAGAACAACAAAGCTGCACAAGAGAGACTGTATGGACAAAAGGCGTGTTATTTTTGTGGTTCCAAGCAACATCTTCAAAGGAATTGTGAAGCAAGAAGAAGGGAAAGAGGAAGAAAACCATGTGTACAGGTGATCTATGCTAGTAAGAATAAGCAATGTATTAACAATGAGCAGGGAAATAACTGTAAAGATTTATGGGCAATTGACAGTGGGGCAACAAATAGTATAATCAAAGATAAATCCATGTTTCATACATTTTGTGACGTAGAGGATCATGTAATAATGGCTGATGGATCTAAGAAACAGATCAAAAGTAGGGGTACAGTGAAATTAGCTGGTTTCAATACCATTATGACAGATGTGCTGTTTGTTCCTGATATCGAATGTAACATTATGGCTGTGTCGAAACTCAATGAAATGGGGTTCACAGTAATGTTCAAAAGGGGTTCAGTGCATGTAATGAGAGGAGATAAAATATTCATGAAAGGAATAGTGAGGAACTCATTGTTCTTCTTACACGTGAAACAAACAAATCATGTAATGTGTGCTAATAAGAAACCCCATAATAATTATGTTCATTTATGGCACAGAAAACTAGGCCATATAGGATATGAAAATGTGGTGAAAACAACAGAGAACAGTAATGATGTGACATTGAGAAACTGTGAAAAATATGTAGATTGCCACGTGTGTAAACAAACTAGGGCAGTTGTGGCTGCAAAGAACAAAGAAGCCATGCCCAGCACAAATGCACCTTATCAATTAATACACGTGGACTTAGTGGGGCCATTTCAACCTACTCAGGGGGGTGCAAGATATCTCCTGACAATAGTTGATGATTTTTCAAAATTCTGCACTGTTTATTTACTAAAAGCTAAAAGTGAAGCTGCAGAGAAACTGAAAAGATTTATTACAAAAATTGAAGTGCAGTTTGGTGTCAAAATACAGAGAATAAGATCAGATCAAGGAGGAGAGTTCTTAGGACACTCTTTTACTGAATACTTGGATAAAAGAGGAATAAAACAGGAGTTAACAGCCCCTTATAGTCCTCATCAGAACGGGTTAGCTGAACGCTGGAACAGGTTGCTTCAGGACTCAATAAGATCAATGCTGTGTGACTCCTCTCTAACACAAGGTTTCTGGGGAGAGTGTGTTCTGTATTCAGCTTACATTCAAAACAGAATATTCCATAAGGCCACTGGAATGTCTCCTTATCAGAAATTGTATGACAGAAAACCCAGATTAAAACATTTGATTAGGTTTGGAGCAGAATGCTGGGTACATGTTCCCAAAAAATAAAAGGACAGGGAAGCTGCAAAGGAGAGCAGACAAAGGGTACATGCTGGGATTTGAAAACACGTATTACAGAATTTGGATGCCAAAACAAAGGTCTGTGGTGTTAAGCAGAAGCGTGCAAGCAATAGAGCAGGATTGGGAAGAGAAAACATATGTGGAGTTGGGAAACACTGAAGTTAGTAATGAACAAGAACAGGCAGATACAGTACCAATAAAACAAGAAGAAACAGGCAGCAGTAGTGAATCAAGTTCTAGCTCTGAGAGAGAAACAGAGGAATCGCCTGACACAGACACAGACACTAAGGCAGAAATACAACCACGCAGATCAGAGAGAGCAACCAAAGGTATTCCACCTGTTAGATTTAAAATAAATTCCATTAAACATATAGACTTCAGTGACTGGAAAAAGTGGGATGATGGAAATCATGAAGAGTAATGAAATATAATGACAATAATGCTGAGATAGCAATGGAGTAACTGTCTTACAAATGAAAGTGATGTAAACTGAAATAAAAGGAAATGTATCAGAAGTATAAAACCAAGAAATGTAAATGTAAATGACATGAAAAGAAGTGAAAATGTGAATCTGTAACATAATCTGAAATGTATTGTTGAAATGTGATATAATGTGTGAAATGCTAAGCAAGAAGGCTATGGAAAAAATAGGTGGGGGAATGTTGGCAAGTAAAGGGTTCCTGAGAGTATTTTTTCCATGGCAGAGTTACAAGGCCAAGACGCTCAGAGTCCGTGCAGATCTCAAGGACAAGTATCCAAGGCAACCAGCTGGCCTTATCTATAAGACTTGGCAGATCTGGCCAGTTGGTGTGGGGGCAAGAGAAAGGAGAAAAGCGCTTGTACAGAGAGAGAGCTTGTGATATATTCTATTGTCAGTAAAGTGACTCTTAAAACTTATTACTTGTCTGGCTCATTGCATCAACTGGAATCTAGCCTGTCACTATTCTGTTCTGCATCCTGGGCACCTGCTTGCGCCAGATACAACATCCAACAGCTTGCCGCGCAGCTGACGAGCGAGGCATAGTTGCGGATGGGGGCGAAGCTGCTGCCTCCATCTTTCAATGGGGCAATGTCACTTGTCGCGACTATTATGCACGTGTGATGTGCAGCATGGAGGGGAGGAGCTTATGGGCCTATTTAAGCCCAGCCGCCCCTCCTACCTTCCTCTTTGCTTGTGCAACGTGGACGGCTAGGGACAGAGCAGCTCGGAGATGGAGCTGCAGAACAGCGTTTTTTTGCAGTGCAAGGAGCCTTTTGCGGGCCGATTTTGGCCTCCTTATTTCCCCATTAGGGGTGTGGGCTGCAGGCAGGGTGGTTGCGTGCCTGGAGGAGTGGCTGCGGCTGGAGTGGGCCTTGTTAAAGGGGCCTACTCAGCCAAACGTGGCTGGCATACGCACACACGGCTGGTGGGGGAGGGAGATGCCTGTACTCTCCAGCAGCACCACCTCAAGGCTGAAGTTCTTAAACAAGAACTCAACACAATTATAATCTGAATTACACGATTAGATTCTATTGAATATAAATAAGTTATAGGTGCTGCATGGCTTATGATTGGGGTTTTATACATTAAGCAGTGTCTTTAGTTTAATAATAATATTGGTATTGCATTGTTTGACACTGATACTGTTTGTGTATTTATTGTTGTGAGCTAAGAACTGCAATAGGTTAATTTCACCACACAGCATTTCTAATAATTATTATTATATAATTATATTCATAATTATAATTATAAGCCAATGTCTGGGAATAAGGGAATCACACATACAGTCTTTGGGTATAATATTAATGATAATAATAATAATAATATTCATAATTATAATTATGTCGGGGTGGATTTAAAGCAATAATGCCAACCAAGAAAGGAAATGGTGTGTGTGTGAAAGGTCTCCTCATAAAATGCAGGCCTTTGGGCATTTTTAAATCACCCCACCCATACGCCTGGGATAGGTTTTGGTGTAGTGGTTGAGGTTTGGACTGCGACCCAGGAGATCAGGGTTCAAAACTTCCCAACAGCCGTGGGCTGCAGGCTTAGAACTAATTATGGGAGAGGAGGCTGCACAAGCCTTTCGAGCCTCAACAGGCCCTATTTCCCCCTCCCCCCCTTTGGTTGCCAAGGCTGGGTGTGAGTTCAGCCTAGGTAGGAGGTGCAAGATGGTGAAGGATGTGGTTGACACATTGGCAGCCTCTCGACCATTGTGCAGGGTTCTTTGGTTAGGCTTACGGCCTTTGCATGACTCGGGCCTATATTAAGTTCAAGGTACTTTATTCTATTAATTTTATTACATGGTGGCTGCTTTGGGGAGTGCAGAGCTCTTTGGTTAGGCTTCTGACTTCCTGCTAGGCCCAGGAATATATTAGGTTGAGGTAGTTAATTCTATTATTATTATATTACATGTGGCCTTTGTAGGGCCGGGTGAGCCTTTTGGGCCTTTTGGTCTTCAGATTTGGATACTAATGGTGGGCAGAGATGACAGGGTTTGCTAGAAAACGTCTACATCACCATAACTTAGATGCAGTGATCCTTTTCCACGTGTCAGTTACACATTCCTTGTTAACTCTGAGACAGAAGTTGCATTTATTTGAATTTGGTCTCGTATCAACAACAAAGCATATGGCATTTGTTATATTCAAAGAGGAATATGTAAACTTCTGCAGGGAATTGAAGGTCTAGCAGATGATAATGTGGCTTGATGTGTGGATAGGAATAAAGAGGAAAGACAGGCTACTTATTAGGCTCTTATCCTCATTTCTAGGATTTTAGACCTTACTAAAACAGGGGGTGGCCTTGACAGGATCTTAGACTATTGTGACACGGAAGCTGCCTTTTAAGATTCAGGCAGACTCTTCGTTCTTTCTTGATGATTTTACAACAACATTTCTGATATCATTTACCTGAAGTCTTATATAGCATGCAACTTTTACATTGGCATGTCTCTTTTGATATGTAGGATATCAGTTACTTGAAATCAATATAGCATGCAAATTTTGCAATTTGAACACCTATTCTGATTGGTGCTTTGGAAACCCGCTAGGAAAAAGCTGCAGTGGGTCCAACTATTGGTGACAGCAGCATATCCTCAGTCTCTGTGCTTTGGAGTAACTGGGTTAGCTGCAACGAAATAGTAGTAAGGTGTAGGTACTACAAACTTTGTTTGCAGGCTACCCGGTTTAAGTGGAGGTTTGTCTTTGTTATGGTGTTTTCCCCTGTTGGTTTCACAATCCCATACTCAAATTCCCAGCTGGCCTTCATGGCCTACAATCTTCAATCTGTTTTAGTTATGGCGGTAATTGCCAGGGACAGAGTGTAAAGATGTACAGTTGGGCAGAGTTCTTGGCCCCTTCTTGGCCACCCCAGATGGGTAGGGCCTTAAAAGGCAGTGGGCAAATTACGCCTGATTCACAACCAGTCTTATTTAAGGGGTCAGGCAGTAACGGGTTCATACCTGATAGTCTAGGAGCGGTGCTCTATGCTTCATTTAACATGGTGCGCGCAGATGGCAGAGCATTGCCTATGGACTGCTATATTTCTCGCATGGAGTGCTTCAGATCCTTCTGGTAGGGGGCAGTCAGGAGACAAGTGGACTCAGAAACAGTGGGGCACTATCGGTATGACGGGCTGTTCATCGGTAGGGCAGATTTTGGGGTGCATGTTAGCACCTGAGGTCACAGCTTATAGTATGGATATGTAACTGGGGGTTCCCTTGAAAACTGGGAATATGGAGGATCCTGCCCCAGTGTTCACCTTTCTGGGTATCAAGATTGGCTCTGTGCCAGTGTTTACCTTCTGGGTATCAAGATTGACTCTGCGGCCCAGGGCTGCAAGCTGCACAGGGACATGCTTTAACTGTTGCAGATTAGGATCCTGGAGTTTTCAGGGGCCAAGAAAAGTTTCCTTTTGGTCCTCCAGGTGTTAGGGGTCTTTTATGGAGGTTAAGATGCCATGGCAGGGCTTGCACAGCCTTACTACAGGTTCAGGGTTATGGCTGCCTTATGCATCGACCTGGCTGTGCAGCCCTCTTTCCTGCGGCTGCAGGCCTGGATTAGGGAAGGGTTAACTATGGATGTCACCTTTCTTTCCTGGTGTGTTTAATGTCGACATGGGTACAAGGGCTCATTGGCCATGGACCAGATTTTGTAACCCCCTTATATTTAAGAACACTGGGGTTAGGGCTGTGGATTCCATGGCCCCCAGCATGCTCGCCAGCTACCAGAGAGCAGGTAGGGAATCACCTGCTGAAATTCCTAATGGACGGCAGGAGAAGGGGCCTGTCAGTCCGAGCACTTCAAGGTAAGCTGCAGAGACTTTCCTTCCTAGCTAGGCTGGTGGTTTTTCCCTATCCCCATCACCCTTTGTCACTGGACATAATCTGGGTGTGGTGGGCCAGTGGGAATACAGTAAGCTCCTCCAGTTATGAAGCCAGACTATTCCAGGCAGTAGCCCTTACGCTGTTTTATTTTTTTATTTTTTTATTTTTATTATTATTTTGTTTAGCTTTTGGGATAGGTGAGGTGGTGGCTGGTTCCAAACGAGACCTGTCTCAACGTGCCCTCCAGCTATCAGATGTCTTCATGGAGGGGGGTTGTGCCTGTATACAGTTGAGAAGGTCTAAGACGGACCACAGATGTATGAGGCAGACTGTACGTTGGCCATGGGATCTCGAGAAGGATATTTATTCACCCAGGCAAGTGAGGATCCCCTCACAAAATATCAGTTTGAGCTCTCATAAAGTGAGCCTTACAGGGGCTAGGACATGACCCCTCAGAGTTTGGAATCCACTCCTTGGAATTGGAGCTGCTTGTACGGCAGCAGGTCTTGGGTTTTTCCCAGGCAAAGGCGCAGGCCATTGGACTCTGGTCCTCGGGTGCTTATAAGGGTTATATGCATTTATTGGCCCTTGCAAGTGAGGATCGCCTCACAAAATACCAGTTTGAGCTCTCGCATAGTGGGCCTTACAGGGGCTGGGGCATGACCCCTCAGAGTTTGAAATCTACTCTTTTGACATTGGACCTGCTTCTACAGCAGTAGGTCTTGGTTTTTTTCCCCAGGCTTAAGTGCAGGCCATGGGACACTGGTCCTCTGGTGCTTATAAGGGTTATATTTATCTATTCACCCATGCAAGTGAGGATCCCCTCACAAAATACCAGTTTGAGCTCTCGCAAAGTGGACCTTACAGGCAGAGGTGCAGGCAGCTGGATGCTGGTCCTCTGGCTTACAGAGCTATATTCACCCCTTTTCGAGGGCTTGGGAGTTCGAAGCCTAACAATTTATAATTATCTTGACAGGTTGCTGGATGGGGACGGAGCAGACGTGCATCCTAATATGTGGCCACAGTATGGTCTTCTGGGCAGCCTGGAGGGCTGCAAAATTGAGCATGGGCTCACAGTTGGGCCTCAGTCGATGGGCTGCAATACAGTGGCTTGGCCGGAGAGGAATACGTTGAGATGGGCTCCTACCCACTTTGTTCCAGCAAGGTTCATGTGGACGGTTCCGCATGTGGTGGTCATTCCCCTGGGTGGGAATGACGTCGGTTACTTGAGGCAAGGGCCCTCAAATGGCAGGCATGTAAGGACATGCAGGTGATAAGGCAATGGTGGCCTTCATACGTCTGCTGTGGTCAGACATGCTTCCACGCTGGGTGTGGCATGGTATATGGGACCCAAGGGGCATTGATCGGGCAAGGAAGAAGGTCAACCGGCGGATTCGGTTGGCTCTCCTTGGGCACAGGGATTTAGCCATTCTGCATCCCCATATTCAGCATTTAGAGGTTGAACTATACTGGGCCGATGGCGTTCACCTGTCGGACACAGGTAACGTCTTCTTCCTGAAAGACCTGCAGAAGTGTCTGCGAGACGTCCTTCTCGGCATTGGGGTAAAGGGGGACTAAATAGAGATTTGTCCCCCTTTTGTGGCGGGAAGGTGCGGGAAAGGAAATAGGTAAGGACAGCTAGGTGGCCCCCTTAGGCACCTTTGGAGGTGATTGGCGGTTCTGGAGGCCTGTCTGTCAGAGCTTTTCCGGCTCGAGGGCAGGGTATGGGCTGCCTCTGGGGCCAACTTATCTCATCTACCCAAGGGTTATCCGGCCCCGGGTGGGGATGACGTGGGAAGGCCCCCCTACTCACCTACAAGGTGTGGCCAGGGTAAGGGGTAAGCACATGGGCTTGCCCTTGCCCCAGCAGGGGCTGGTCGCCCAAGAGCTGTATGGCAAGATACTTGATTATAGATAGTTCCCGCACCTAGGTTTCCTTCTGCAGGTCACTTTAAATTGGGTTTTGTTTGCTGTAATTTAATAAAGTGGCCCTTGTTCAACCCAAGCTGATGTCTCTGTGTTTTATTTCGCCCCTCAACTGCAAATGATGCCTCGCTTGCCACGCAGCTGACGAGCGAGTCATAGTTGCGGATGGGGGCGAAGCTGCTGCCTCCATCTTTCAATGGGGCACTGTCACGTGTCGCGACTATTATGCACGTGTGATGTGCAGCATAGAGGCGAGGAGCTCCTACCTTCCTCTTTGCTTGTGTGACGCCCATCCCACCCTCCCTCTTTTATGGTGTGCCTAGTGGTCGCTTCGGGGATGAGTAGGAATTTTTACCCTGCCCACCCTCATTGGTGGGCAGGTTTTTCGCCTGCTCCACACTATGGGAGTGGGAGGGGATCGGGTTAGGGGGCGTTGTGATCAATAGGTGGTTTTGGCTAATCTGGCTAATTTGACATATTGAAAGTTTAATGCCCTAGTGGGCAGATCGTTATAGCACTGGTGCGGGAAGGTGCGGGAAAGGAAATAGGTAAGGACAGCTAGGTGGCCCCCTTAGGCACCTTTGGAGGTGATTGGCAGTTCCGGAGGCCTGTCTGTCAGAGCTTTTCCGGCTCGAGGGCAGGATATGGGCTGCCTCTGGGGCCAATTTATCTCATCTACCCAAGGGTTATCTGGCCCCGGGTGGGGATGATGTGGGAAGGCCCCCCTACTCACCTACAAGGTGTGGCCGGGGTAAGGGGTAAGCACATGGGCTTGCCCTTGCCCAGCAGGGGCTGGTCGCCCAAGAGCTGTATGGCAAGATACTTGCTTATAGATAGTTCCCGCACCTAGGTTTCCTTCTGCAGGTCACTTTAAATTGGGTTTTGTTTTTTGTAATTTAATAAAGTGGCCCTTGTTCAACCCAAGCTGATGTCTCTGTGTTTTATTTCGCCCCTCAACTGCAATGGTTTTCTTGCAGCATTTTGATGCAACTCTGCTCTCTGCTGGCCATACATATCCTCTCCACCGCTGACTTCAGACTTTTCAGAGCTGCCTACAGCAAAGTATTGAGCCAATCACTGTCTCTGCCTGAGCCCCATTAGCCACACTTGGAAGACAAACAGGTTGACCTACCAACAGTAAGTGTGGCTCTGCCCTATCCTACAACAGGCTTTACTAGTAGCTAAATATTTTCTCTCTTTCTCCCACCCCTTTGTTTTGTTTGCCATTAATTTGAAGAAGAATTCTGGAGAACTCAGAAGCTTGCATGTGATTTTATGATATTCTGGTTGGCCCAATAAAGGTATTTCCTTAATATGATTTTTGGAAGCATGGGATCTTATTTCTGTTGAGATGCTTAAGGCATCATGTCTGTTATATAAACTCTAAACTGTGTTAATACTAGGAAACAAAGGGAGAGTTTTGGAAGAATCAGATCAGATTTAATTTTATCATATTAAAGAGATATGAGTCCAGATCACCTGTTTATTGACTATTCATCCTGATTTATTTGCACAATGTTTGCAGGAAGATTACACAATATTCACTATTTAGTGAGCATTCATATTGATTTGTTTGTGGGGAGGTTATATGATGTGGCATCAAGCAACTGTTATCCCACACTTTCCAGCACATTTCCTAATCGCAAAAAGTTTTGAGAGAAGGTAGATCTGTTGCACAACAGCGTTAATGAACTTCAGTTGTGAAACCTGAATTTGCTGGAATGTGATTGAATCCTACCAAAAAACGGTGACAGTCTGGAAGCCCCCTTGGTGTGGTATCTATGAACAAGACCATTTTTCTAATGCTTTTTTTATTTGGGGTAGTTGTTCAGTCCCTGTTCTGCTTGCCTTTCCCCTTCCTCACTTCACCATCTTGTATCTATGGCCAGTGACATGGCAGTTGCTGTGGAAATCAGGTTTCTCTTCCTTTTGGAAACAGAACCAGGTACTGCCTGCTTCTCCGAGCATGTTGTCTCATTCACTCTTGGCAAAAAGAGAGCAGGAAGGAGCCAAGACTGGTAGCCACCATAAGACTGCACTTTGTTTCTTCATCCAGGGAAACACAGTGCAGCGCTATGATGGCTCCCTGTCTCATCTCACTCATACATACTCTCTTGGCATGGTGGGAGAAGAATGCACATGTGTAGTTGTCATAGCATTGTGCTCAGAGCTTGGAAAAGTTACTTTTTTGAACTACAACTCCCATCAGCCCAATCCAGTGGCCATGCTGGCTGGGGCTGATGGGAGTTGTCATTTAAAAAAGTAACTTTTCCAAGCTCTGATATATTTCCCCAACTGAGGAAGCACAGCTCAGCATTACACCCAGATTTCTCTCTCTCTCTCTCTCTCTCTCTCTCTCTCTCTGCCAGAAGTGTGTGTGAGAGTATATTACTGAGGCAGGCATGACAGAGGTGTTCTGTTTTTCCACTTAATAAAAGCATAGCAGCTGCCCAGTACTGAGTCAGGTCGCTCCTCTATCTAGCCCAGTACTGTCTACCCTGACTGGCAGAAGTTCCCCAGGGTCTCGGGTATAAATCTTTCACAACACCTATTACCTGAACCTTTTTTAAAGTGGAGATGCCAGAGATTTAACCTGAATCACTGAACCTGGAATTCGCATGCAGCCATGTACTCCTGACTCATAGCCCCTATCCTGTTGAAAAGGGCTCAACCACACAAATTTAATGTGGATTTAAAGCTGCTTGTATCTCTATTTTTCTTTGTGGTGTCTACACAACATCCTCCTCATCCAAGTGGCAGCATGTACTTTCCTCCCTGCTAAATTCAGATTTTCCTTATCCGCTGATAATCTGATAAGGGAAGAAATCCAATATAAAATTGCATGTTACTCTACTGTGGATGCACTGAAGCACATTGTGTGGGCAGGCCTCTATAACATGTAGTGATGACGTTTCACTGGGTGTGGTTTGTACTGAAACATCTTGTAAACAGACTTCAATACAAACCACTTGCCAAGGGACTTCAAAGTGATGCAAGCCATGCTTTTACCTGCCTCGCACTTGATGTCTCATTTAACATCAGGGGTGGGGAAGGTGGGTGTGATTTGGGGGAAATGACCTTCCTGGTCTTAATTAGGCCCATGGCCAAAGGTTTCCCACCCTGGTTCAAAATATGTTTTCTATTACTTCTATGAGTTCAGTTGCTCCTTTTAATGATATCTTAAAACTATGTTTAAATGTATTTATGCACACATAACAATATCATTAAATCAGCAAACTTACCCATATACATAATGTACATTTTAATAAAATTATATATATTTCTGCCTTACAGTGAGTAATTATTTCTGCACTATTGGATCTTATTTTAACATCATGTTGCTGTGAATTTTTCTTTGAGTATAGAGTTGCAGCCTAAGCTAACCAATCTAAAATAAAGGAAAATCTAAAATTACCTATTAAAAACTGATTGTTTTTCTTAGTATATAGGTAGACTGATGGATAGCCACAAATTAATCCAAAATTTAGTAATATTTAAAGAAATACCTGAGGGTAAGTACCATTAAGAGTAGGTCCCTGAGAGTACTTCTGAGTAGGTATGTATAAGGTTTGCAGTGTTAATGTTTTGATTTCATTGTGTCCACATAGATGCAGCTATATGAAATCGTTGCTTCTGCTTATCCCAGACAATAAAACAATTGCACATTTTTGCTTTTTGTTTTAATCAGTGAAGCATCTTAAAGTTCATCAGAGGATCTGTCTCACATTATTTTGATGAAACACTTGATGAATTCCTTTCCTGGCTGCCCTGTTAAGTAACAGTCTTTGAGTGACAAAAGAAGTCAATAAAAGTGTCAATGAGTTAATGGGTCCTTTTTGCCTTTTATTTTCTGTTGCCTTTTTAGCATATCTTTGCTGCATAATTTAAGTGTTCAGATACTGTTTGGGGCCAACCCACAAGTTACATGATGCAATTGAAACTGCATATTGCTTCCCTGTGCTGTTTCCCATGTGTTCAAATTTTCATTTGTGAGTGCATCTGGCAGGAATCTTTCTTCTTGTTCTTTGTAAAGTGCCACCCACACTGATGGTGCTATATAAATAAATAACATTTGCTAGGCATTCTTCAAGAGATCCTTACTGTACCACATCACACAAACATATGCTAATAACTGAATTATAGTTCACAGTTACGAGCTGAACAGGTCTCTAGAGCTGACTATAGAAAGATTACAGGTTGATAGGGATCCATTATATTGCATTTCCAGTGGGATCACACACATGAGTATTCTTGTGCCTGGAAAATGTTTCAAGCCGTGATTCTTTTACAATAAAATCAACAACTAAGAAAAAAATACTCTACCATGCTGTTGCCTCCTACAATAACAGATGGATGAAAGTAGAAAAGAAATTATTTATTTATTTTTATTCAGCTTATATCCTGCCCGACTAGCAAACAGCTCTCTGGGCGGCAAACATAGAAACATATACAATAATAAAATTACAAGATCAATATAACAAATATAAAAGTACACCATCTAAAATAAAAATTACAACATTTACATAAATAACTTAGATTAAAATGCCTCAGAGAAGAGAAAGGTTTTAACCTGGTGCCGAAAAGATAATAGTGTCAGCGCCAGGCGTACCTCCTTGGGGAGACTATTCCACAATTTGGGGGCCACCACTGAGAAGGCCCTAGATCTTGTTACTACTGTTACAAAAGGAGCCAGGCCTATGTGAAGGCCAGACCGATAAGAGCTCTCAATTCCTTGAGATGCCAATAAGGAATAGAGACGAGACCAGAGTACTGCAAATACTTGCCTTTATTGGAACCTTTGCAAAGGGAGGGCCACCCTCAAGTGGCTCTCCAGAATTGCTGACAGTCATCATATTTATAGGCTATAGATGCGTCACATACATAATATCAGAAATGCATAGCTAATCAAGAATACATCATTGTTTAATTTCTCAGCATCTGTCTATTCTGGTCCACTTCTCTGTTCTCCTTCCAAACTTCCTCTATCCTTGACCTTTGGTCCGATAAGCTGGGAACAACATTTTTAATTGTTAAAGAAGCAGATAAGCGGAAAACTCCCATACTTTTCACAAGGGAGGCAAGCATATGTTTCACTTAGCATTGTTTGATTTCATTTCAGTACAATATTTTAATTTTAACTCATTGCAACATTTGCCCCTCAGATACTTTCTTAATTACCAAAGTAAGAAAGTATCTTCTTAATTGTCAATGGTGGCATAAATATTTCCTTCTCCAGTAACAACCGATTGGGGAGCATAAACAGTATGGTTCCATACCTCTTCATGAGATGGTGCCATTTCAGTATAATCTCCCTGTATTTCATGCAAGGCTAGTTGCTGATACATCATCAGTTGGGCCTTTCTTTTCAAGACCCGAATAAGCATGCCAGATACACAGGATATGATACATGGTAAGCACATAAGAATAAGGAATATAATACAGCCAATGACAAAGAGATGTTTCAGCCAGGCCCAGTTTGGCAGCCAGCTTGTAAGCCAGTCCCAACTTAGGCCCTTCCACTGCTGATTGCCCACATATGCTGTCATTTCTGCATGGTCTACCAATTGATTAATTACCTGTGATTCATCTCCAATTTCAACACAACACTCACCGCTAGTGTTTAAGGTGGCGCAGAGCCCACCAGAGCTGGCGAGGAGCAGGTCAAGACCCTGTTGGTGAATGATCAATCTTTTACGTATTTGCTCAGTTTCCTGTGTTAAGGTGCGTATTGCTTCACCGGTGGCATTAGTAACCACTTCTACTACAGCTTGCAACCTTAACAGGCCATTGGTCATGGACCTGGCTCCAACAATCCCAATAGAGCTCCATGTCAATGGTTTATATTCATCAATCAAATCTTGGGGGGGTCCAAACCTTACTCCCCCAATTGTGGTTTCCAGCATGTAAAGCATGCCTTTTGTCTCTGGTATTGGTGTATAAGGGTCTGAAGATGTGTTGTCCTTTGGGTTTAACATTAATATTAGGTATTAAGTAGGCCACATAACAGCTTCCTCTCCAGTCAGGGGTAAGCATGTATATGCAGTGGTTCCACAAACAAACCAATGATGTTTAAGTGCACACTTACCCAAGGGCCATATCTGTGAATGATGGGCTTGCATGGTACCATTCAAATGAGACTGAAAACCATGCTGTGGGGTGAAGTACCAGCTCATGAATAATGGCTCAGTATATATAGGGCCACTAGCATTGCATCTAGTTACCCCTGGGGCTGTAGGGGTGCAGGTTTCTATCCCTTTTCCCGTCCGAGCTCTGGCATACCAAGAGTCGGAAGCTATATATATTTCAGACCAAGCTTGGGGCTGATCCCCTTTGTACCATCTAAGCATAGTGGTTTGGTCTGGAATGTTGGTGGTCCACCTGTTAGCACGACATAAGGTTAACCCATACCATTGCCAATAGTCATCAAATCCTGTGTGGCCACAATGACAAGGGGGATTTTTCCGGAACGTGTACTTCATGCCTTGTGGTGTGCAATTGCATCTGGTCTTATTGATATGGGTATTATTATAGTGTAAATCAAGGCAAGGGATTCCCCCTGGCCACTTTTGCCATGGGCCTCTCTTATGTGTGTAAAAACAAGAGGAGTGTCCCAACAGGGGCCCTGTCCCATCATAGTTTTCCCAACACCACAAGCCTTTCCTTCTCTTGACCTGCACCTGATCCCTTCGTGGCCAAGTCTGGTTGTGTGCTGGGCGGTCCACAGCTAATTCCAGTATAGTAAGCGGGAGAGGATATAGTGGAATTTGGCCATGTTGTACCTGCAAGGGGGAACACACCCAACAGCTGGTGAGTTGGAACTGGGTAACTACCTCCTGTACCAGCTTGAGGAAGGTGTTAGTTTGTGACAAAGATCCATTTCTGGTCAAGGGGCGTGTCCATGCCGGAAGTAGAATACAAGATAAAGCAACATAATAAAAACCATACATGCTATAATTATGGCAATGCATATGTAATATGGATTAACTATATTCTGAGCTGCAGGATTAATAACTAAGTTTGGGGCGCTCTGCGGAGATGTAACTTCAGGCCCAGACCGGGGGCTGTCTGCGAAAGCCACTTTTCTTCAGGGGTCTTCCTCCGTCCCTCACCTGTTGGGGAATCCTTGGCTATTACCGTCTCTGGCTCCTGCACCTCGATAGGTGCGGATGCTTTCTTGACTCTGGTGTGGTGGATCCACTTGGCCTTGCCGTCAATCTTTAGCGCTGCATCCGTGGTTAACAGCACCTGGACTGGTTGGCTCCACTCGGGCTGGAGCGTTTCCTTCCTCCACGTCTTGATCCGGACCCAATCTCCTGGTCTAAAAGGGTGAATGGCGGCATCCAGTGGCAATCTCTGGAACTCTTGAGAGTATCTATAGAGTTTAGAAAGAACAGACTGCAGGGCAATAACATATTCTTTGATCACAGCATCTCCCACTATTTGATTTATTTCAAGAGGCTGGGTCTTGAGAGCTGCCAGTACTGGCGGTCTCCCAAATAAAACTTCAAATGGGGTCAACTTAGTCTGTCCTCTTGGAGTGCAACGAAAAATTGTCAATGCCATGGGTAGGGCGTTTACCCAATTTTGTCCAGTCTCTTGGCAAAGCTTGGTTAACGTGGCCTTCAAGGACCTGTTAGCCCTCTCTACCTGCTCAGCTGATTGTGGCCTCCATGCCGTATGAAGGCGCCATTTAAATCCGAGGGGCCTTTGGAGCTGTTGAACCACTTCCGAAATAAAGTGTGTTCCCCTGTCAGAGTCTATTGTTTCAGGAAGGGAATATCGGGGGAAAATTTCTTTCATCAGTATCTTAGCCACTACCGCCGCAGTGGCTTGCCTTGTGGGGTAGGCCTCTATCCATCCAGACAGTTGGTCTACTATTACAAGGAGGTATTTGTATCCATTTTTCCTGGGAAGCTCTGAAAAGTCAATCTGGAGTCTCTGGAATGGGTAATACGCCCAAGGGCGGCCTCCCATTGGCGCGGGTGCAGTTGGTCCCTTTTGATTAGTGGCGGCACATATGGTGCATTGCGCTGCTGCCCGTGCAGTTTCAACATAAAGTCCTGGTGCCATTATTTGCCTGACCAATAAATCTCCTAAGGCGCTCCCCCCTAGGTGCGTATTCTGATGTGCTGCCAGTACAACTTGCCTTAGGAGGGGCCGTGGCACTATAATTTGTCCCGTTAGCAACTTCCACCACCCTTCCGGTGTCAGAGATGCTCCTTTGGCGGCAGCATCCTCTGTTTCAGCGGGTGAATAATGAGGCTTTAAAGCATCTAAAGGGATGAGTTGGAGAGCAACTGTGGGGCTTCTTTCAGAGAGAGCTGCTTCCTTTGCCGCTTGATCGGCCAAATTATTCCCTTCTCTTAATCTCTTTTCCTTTTCTCTACCGTGTGCCAAAATGTGTATTACAGCTACTTTTTGAGGGAGGGTAACTGCTTTTAAAAGTCTCTTAATAATGTCCAAGTGTTCAATGGTTTTTCCCATGCTATTAATGAAACCCCTCTCTTTCCATATCATCGCGAAAGCGTGAATAACATTGAAACCATATTTACTGTCTGTGTATATATTGACCCTCTGCCCCTCAAACAGAGAGAGAGCTTTTTCGAGTGCAGTCAATTCAGCTTGCTGAGCAGAATAGCTGTCTGGCAATCTTCCACTGGATAATATTTGGCTCCCTTCTATTATGGCAAATCCGGTTCTTCTGCGGCCTTCCACTATCCTGCTACTGCCATCAATAAAAACTTCATGGGCATCGGGAAGTGGCAAATCAGAGAGGTCATCCCGGGGCTTTGTGGCAATTTCAAGGGCATGTTCACAATTATGCAACAATTGTCCTGGTTGGGGCATCAGGGTTGCAGGGTTTAACGTATTGCAGGTGCTAAGAGTTATTCCCTGCCTTCCAAGAAGCTGTTGTTCAAACATGGTTAATCGGCTAGGGCTTAAAACTCTGGCTGCATCAGCTCCCATTATCTTCCTCAGGTCATGGGGTCCTAGGACTTCAACTGGGCTTCCAACCATAATTTTATCAGCCTTTTTAAGCAAGATAGAAGCGGCTGCCAGGATTCTTAAGCAAGCAGGCCATCCTTGGGCTACAGGATCTAATTTTGAGGAATAATATCCCACAGGTCTCTGTTTAGGCCCCCACTTCTGCGTTAACACTCCAGCCGCCACTCCTTTATTTTCTGAGATATAAAGGCAGTATGGCTTGTTGCCATCTGGCAGTGCAAGCACAGGCGCTTGAGTTAACAAAGTCTTAAGCATTTGGAAAGCATGCTGTTGTTCTTTGGTCCAACGCCAAGTCTCTTTTAGTTGTTCAGTTTCCAATGCTTTATAAAGAGGCTGCACTATTCTGGCGTACTCAGGAATCCATGGCCTGCAGAAGCCAAATAGTCCTAATATTGTGCGTAACTCTTTCACATTTCTGGGAGGGTCCAGGCTACAAATTGCTTCCTTTCGCTCGGGAGACAGCATTCTGCCATGGTGGGATATTTTATATCCTAGGTATTTAACTTCATTTTGGCACCACTGTATTTTCTGATGGCTAGCACGATACCCTTTTTCAGCCAAGTGGTTGAGCAATGAGACGGAGTCTCGCTCACAGGAGGGCCTATCTTGGCTACATATCAAAAGGTCATCAACGTAAACCAAAAGGATAGTCTCCTTTGGCTGCTGGTGCCATTCCTCTAGGTCTTTTCGCAAGGCCTTAGTAAATTCCGAGGGGCTACCCACATATCCTTGGGGCAGAACTTGCCAGGTCATTTGGGAGGCTTGCCCTGTTCGGGGGTTTTCCCAGGTAAAGGCAAACAAATCTTGGCTCTCAGGGTGTATGGGAATGCTGAAAAAGGCATCTTTTAAGTCTATCACAGTAAATACTGTTGCCTCAGCTGGAACTCCAGAGAGAAGTGTATGTGGATTAGGAACTACAGGAACGTCCTCTTGTACTTGCTTGTTAATAATGCGCAAGTCTTGTAGGAACCTGTATTTACCTGGCTGGCCTGGCTTCTTAATTCCAAATATTGGAGTGTTATGGGGAGATGTGGCCGGGCGTATCCATTTGTCTTTAAGGAACTGCTGTATGAGCACAGTGAGACCTTCCCACACATCTCTTCTTAATGGAAATTGTTTAATAGGGGTGGGCTTTGCCCCAGGTTTTAGCCGGACCTTCACAGGCTCAGCAAATTTAGCTCTGGCTGGGTTCCCTTCTGCAGCCCACACTATAGGGTTTATATTCTTATTTCTTCTTACATCGTCACCATAAACGGGGCGCTCATCTCTCTGGTATAAAACTGCCATCTGGTATGCAGCTTCCATTTCCTTAGGAATTGTAACAATAAGACAATGTTTCTTAAATGAAATGCTGGCTTGCAGCTTTGCCAGGACGTCCCTGCCTAAGATGGGTAGGGGGCATTGTTCTGAAACAAGGAAGCGATGTTTAAAGGCTTGTCTTCCTGCTTGTATTCCTATTGCTTTTGTTAGGGGTAATCTTTGCTTATCCCCCGTTACTCCTAAAATGGTTCTGTAATTGGGGCTCAAGTGGTGGGGTGCCGCCCCTGGAAGCATAGAATAGGTAGCTCCGGTATCAACAAGGGCTTTAACCTTTTGATTGGCCACCATTATGGGGATAAGTGGCTCTCCCGGATCACTACCTTGTATGCCCGACCACCTTCATTCAGAATCTTCTTCAGCAAAAGCTGGAAGGAGGGGGGCTATGGGTTTCTGTCTTTCTTCACTTTTGCAATCCTTGGCCCAGTGTCCCTTTTTAAGACACTTGGCACACTGATCCTTATCCAGCCTTCTCCTGGGGCGTTGTCCTCTACCTTCTTCTCCTCTTCCTCCTCTCTTATTCCCGTCTCCTTGTAAGGCAGCGGCCATTACCGCACACTGTCTTTTAAACGTACGCTGCTCCTCCCTCTTCTCTCTCTCATCTCTATTCACAAACACTTTGTAAGCAATGTCCATTAATTGACTCATGTTCATTCCCATTGCTCCCTCAACCTTCTGCAGTTTCTTTCTGATATCTTGGGCGCTTTGTCCTATGAAGAGTGTAACTAAAAGTCTCTGGTTGTCAGCAGCAGCTGGGTCAAGGGGGGTGTATTTACGCATGGTGTCCTGTAGTCGCACAAGAAAGGAAGAAGGGTCTTCCTCTTTGCCTTGTCTAACCTCATACAATTTGGCCATGTTGGTAGGCTTGGGTATGGCGTTCCGTAGCCCATAAAGAATGAGGCGGCGGTAATTTTCAAGTTCAGTGCTGCCACCAGGTGCAGCATCCCAACCCAAGTCTCTTTCTGGCATTATGAGAGCCATGGGCAGCGCGCCTGCTCCCGCTGCTGCTCTCTCTGTCTCAGCAAGCCTACGGGCCTGTCCCATAACCAAACTCTTTTCCTCAGAAGTTAGCAAAATGTTCATTAAGGTTTGGATATCCGCCCAGCTGGGATGGTGGCTGACAAATATAGATTGCCACAAATCATACGCTTTCCCAGGGTCTTCTCTCAAAGGGGGTGTTTGGTTTTTCCAATTGAACAGGTCAGAGGTTGTGAAAGGGACATAAACGTAAGCTGTACCCCCTTGTCCATCAAGGACTTCTCGCATGGGGGCCTGGAGATAGCTATTGCCACTCCTATGTTCTCTGTGGTCCTCTCTCTGGCCAGCAACTTCTTCTGCAACCTCTTCTAAAATTCGGATTCTCTTCTGTTTGTGGGCTTTTTCCTCAGGGGTATTTGCTCGACTATTACGGATTACATGTACATATTTATGGACAATGGTTGGGCTATGTCCCGTTAGACACAGAGAACATTCCGGATTATTTTTGAAGGGGGGTGTAGTCGGAGCGGCGGGGCTTGAAATGCACATTTCTTGTGGAAGTAGCAGGGTTCTGCACGCCTCTAGTGGCTGGGGAGGATCTGGTAAGGTCTTTATGGGGGTTTGAGATAGAAAGGGATTGTTTAGGCGTGGTGGGGTTATCTCCGCAGGGCTGTGTTGTAATGGTGCTGGTAAGCCTGGCAACGTACCGAGAGGCCTACCCAGATCTATAAGTTGTGGAGGTGGGCTGGTGGGCCTTGGTCAGTCCTCATCCAGCGGTCGCCTATACGGTGGCGGTTGTCTATACGGTGGGGCACTGGGTGAAAGTTCATCTTCTGTTTGCGGCAGTACTGGTTGGACGGGCTTGGAGATGGGACCTCTTTGCATCATGATTCTTTTTTTTTCAATAATTTTTATTCAAATTTTCATAAAGCATACAAGACGAAATCACAAAACATTCAAAGACAAAAAACAAAATCAAAAATAGTTAAACAAAAAAAAAAAATAAATAAAAATAAAAATAAAAATAAAAAATAAAGAGTAAAATATTGACTTCCCATTTGTCAAAGATCAGATCAGTTATAAGTCTATAATATATAACAATCCTGTCTCTTAAGTCATATTATAAAATCACTTTCCTCCAATAGTTATCTTACTTAATCATCAAATCTCATAAACATTACTTTATTCTTTCCACAAAAAGTCAAAGAGAGGTTTCAATTCTTTAAGAAATATATCTATCAATTTTTTTTTCCAGATAAGCATATCGATTAATCCATCTCATTACTAATTATGATAATCTTATTGTCATAACCATAGTCAAAATAAACATTTCAATTAATCCATCACATCAGAATCTGTTAGGTTCAGTAATTTCAGTAGCCATTGTTCTATTATCCCTATTAGTTCCATTTTCCATCTTCCATCTTCAGTAGTCTTGTTAAGTCCAGTAATTTCAGTATCCAATCTTCCATTATCAGTATTCCATAATAATCTTGCTGTCAAAGCCATAGTCATATAGTAAGAGTCTGATGGGAATTACCTCTATCCCAAATATTTTCTTGCCATCCATTCTAAATAGGTTGCTGAAATACTGCTGTAAAATCATATCTCTGTTCTTTTTTTCAAAATACACTGGGTCATCTCTTGAAAGTTTTTCCATTGTCACATGGCTGCAGTTAATTCCATAGATTTTCTCTATATTGGGCTCCATCACGTCATTCCAGTCCAGAAGATTATCCATGCCATTGATAACTTTATCTCTAGAATCTTCATTAATTTCTTCAGAGATAACATTGAGTTCCAAACAATAGATTTTATTTCTAAAGTCCATAGACTCCAAATCTTTTTCCTGTTCCACGTTTGTTCCAATCTCCGGGGTCTCCTCTCTCACAGGGACCCCTATTCCAGTCTCCAGGGTCTCCTCTCTCACAGGGACCCCTGTTCCAGTCTCCAGGGTCTCCTCTCTCACAAGGACCCCTATGTCTTTAATCTCCTGTGTCTCCAAACAATAGATTTTATTTCTAAAGTCCATAGACTCCAAATCTTTTTCCTGTTCCACGTTTGTTCCAATCTCCGGGGTCTCCTCTCTCACAGGGACCCCTTCCAGGGTCACCTCTCTCACAGGGACCCCTATATCTTTAATCTCCTGCGTCATTTTACTCAATTCAATTTTCAACTCCTTACAACCCTGTCGCAGGTTTTGTTTCGTTATCTCAATCTCATCCATTATTTTCTGAAACATAATTATTTCCAGATTCTCAGCCACTTTCTTAATTGCCATTTTAAAAGAAAAATATAGGAAAACCACTTCTTATTTCAGCAACAATTGGGTTAATACTCCAAACTTGGTGACATCACAATATAAACAGAGCAGACAGCCTTATCTCTCCATAGTTAAGTAAACAAAATGCAGTTCCCAGGATCGAAACAATTAATGGCAGTCGTCAGAAAACAGATTCGTCAAAATAAAATAGACCAAAAAGAGAGTAGTCTCAGACAATATAATATTCTTCAAAATAAAAATCTGGAATAGAAATCCCTCTTCTGTGTATATCTTTAGAATGCAAATCCAGGACAGCTTTTTGCAACAAAAACAGAGATAAGCTATTAATTAGTGCGTAGCAGAGAGAAGTTATGGCTCCCCAGTGAGATGTCAAAAACCGATCAATCTGGCAAATCTCTTTTAAACAGCAACAATTTAAGTCAAGTAAAAGAAAAATATAGAAAGAAGGGTGCTTGCCTGTTAGTGCGTTCTCTCTTAGAAGATAAGGTGAACGTTCGCTTTAACAGATAGAGCTTGCTGTTGAAAATCCGTCCCACCTTCGTCGGCTGGACCTCGTCCCATAAATTAATGAGATCTGGTCGCCCCAACAAAAATAGGCTTTGAGGTTAATCTCTTCGTTTCTCCCTACCCGGGAGAAGTTTAATCAGTCAAAAAAAAAAGAAAAAACTGACTGATATATCTGAATAAGCTTCTTTTGAGGCAGGAGCCCGTCTCAAAAGCAGGCACAGGCTAAGTCACCCTTCCCGGAAGTCGCATCATGATTCTCATTACAATTGGAGAGGGCGGATCTCGGTCCAATTCTTGCCACATTAAGGCATACTGAATGGAATCATGCTGTTTTTGGTCTGTGAGCTCTTTCTATTGCTTGGTATTTAAAGGTGCCCTCTGGGGGCAATGTTGCCACAATTTCTGGCAATAAAATATTAATTTGTCTCTTTCTAACGGATATTGAGTCTCTGCCTGTATAATATCGAACCTTTTGAGGACAAGCTGTAGTGGGGTGTCCTGTTGTTGACTCTTCCCTAGCCTCTTGTTCCTGGCCTTGGAACCTGCTCCTCCCATCCCGGGGGCTCTAAAGAGGTCTGTTAGGGCACAACAACACTCGCGACTTTCGCTTCGTTCGTTTCCCGGCCTTTTCCCTCGCGGGAGGAAGGAACCGCGGTACTAGAACTCCACTTTCGCTTCGAGGTAATTACCACTGTGGATACGCCTCGTCTCAGTCACACCCACACACTCAGCACTCCCCTCCAAGGTTCGATTTATCCTCACCTGTCTTCTGGTGTCCTGCCTGATCCGCTTGCGCTGGCAATCAGAAGATTCTGGTCTCGATTTACTGGAGGTCCGCTGACGATGCTCTGCTGTCTCGGCTGGCCTGGCGCAGGCCCGGATGCAGGCCAAACAACTTGGACCTGGAGCGCTCTCATCCAACTGTCTGCGGCTCCGTACGAGACAGCAGAGGTCGTCTGAGGGGGAGACTCCTGGCTTGGCTACGCCAGTTTGTTACAAAAGGAGCCAGGCCTATGTGAAGGCCAGACCGATAAGAGCTCTCAATTCCTTGAGATGCCAATAAGGAATAGAGACGAGACCAGAGTACTGCAAATACTTGCCTTTATTGGAACCTTTGCAAAGGGAGGGCCACCCTCAAGTGGCTCTCCAGAATTGCTGACAGTCATCATATTTATAGGCTATAGATGCGTCACATACATAATATCAGAAATGCATAGCTAATCAAGAATACATCATTGTTTAATTTCTCAGCATCTGTCTATTCTGGTCCACTTCTCTGTTCTCCTTCCAAACTTCCTCTATCCTTGACCTTTGGTCCGATAAGCTGGGAACAACATTTTTAATTGTTAAAGAAGCAGATAAGCGGAAAACTCCCATACTTTTCACAAGGGAGGCAAGCATATGTTTCACTTAGCATTGTTTGATTTCATTTCAGTACAATATTTTAATTTTAACTCATTGCAACACTACCCTCCGGGCCTCCCTATGGGTCGGGACCCAGAGGAGGGCCTTCGTAGTAGACCGTAGTGTACGAGCCGGTTCATAACGGGAGAGGCGTTCCTGCAGGTATCGTGGTCCCGCGCCATACATTTATTTATTTATTTATTGTACTTTTATTTATTTATTGTACTAGGCTTTATAGGTTAGTACCAACACTTCGAATCTGGCCCGGTAGCATATTGGAAGCCAGTGCAAGCAAGCCAGAACAGGTGTTATATGCTCAGACTGCTTAGTTCTTGTTAGCAGTCTGGCCGCCGTATTTTGCACCAGCTGTAGCTTCCGAACCGTTTTCAGAGGTAGCCCTACGTAGAGCGCATTGCAGTAGTCCAAACGTGAGGTTACCAAAGCATGAACCACTGATGTAAGGTCCTCCTTACTCAGATAGGGACGTAGCTGGGCTACCAACCGAAGTTGGTAGAACGCATTCCGTGCCACCGAGGCTACATGGGCCTCAAGTGATAGGGAAGAGTCTAAAATGACTCCCAAACTACGAACCTGATCCTTTAGGGGGAGTGTAACCCCGTCCAGGACAGGGTATGTATCCACCATCTGACCAGAGAAACCATCCACCAGCAGCATCTCAGTCTTATCAGGATTGAGTCTCAGTTTGTTAGTTCTCATCCAGTCCATTGTCGCATCCAGACAACGGTTCAGCACCTGAAGAAGAGGAAAAGGAGAAGTAGAGCTGCGTGTCACCAGCGTACAGATGACAACGCACTCCAAAACTCCAGATGACCGCACCTAACGGCTTCATATAGATATTAAAAAGCATGGGAGACAAGACCAAACCCTGCGGGACCCCATATTGGAGAACCCACGGGGTCGAGCAATGTTCCCCAAGTATTATCTTCTGGAGACGGCCCGCCAAGTAGGAGTGGAACCACTGCCAAACAGTGCCTCCAACACCCAACTCTGCAAGTCTCTCCAGAAGGATACCATGGTCGATGGTATCAAAAGCCGCTGAGAGATCAAGGAGAATCAACAGAGTTACACTCCCTCTGTCTCTCTCCCGACATAGGTCATCACACAGGGCGACCAAGGCCGTCTCAGTGCCAAAACCAGGTCTGAAACCCGACTGAAATGGATCTAGATAATCGGTTTCATCCTATAGCGCCTGGAGCTGGTCAGCAACCACTCGTTCCAAGACCTTGCCCAAGAATGGAACATTTGCCACTGGTCTATAGTTGTTAAAGTCCTCTGGGTCCAAGGAAGGTTTTTTCAGGAGTGGTCTCACCGCCACTTCTTTCAGACAGCCAGGGACCACTCCCTCTCGTAAAGAGGCATTTATCACTTCCTTGGCCCAGCCAGCTGTTCCATCCCTGCTAGTTTTTATAAGCCAAGAGGGGCAAGGATCAAGTACCGAAGTGGTTGCACGTACCTGTCCAAGCACCTTGTCCACATCCTCGAACTGAACCAACTGAAACTCATCCAACAAAACATGACTAGACTGTGCTCCAGACACCTCATTAGGACTAACTGTCATAAAATGGGAATCTAGGTCCCGACGAATGCATAAGATCTTATGCTGGAAGTGCTCAGCAAACTCATTACAGTGGGCTACCGATGTATCTGCCATGTCCTGTGGGCCAGGATGGAGTAGCCCTCGGACAACTCTAAAATGCTCCACTGGGCGGGAGAGAGATGACTTAATAGTGGCGGCGAAATGTTGTTTCTTTGCCGCCCTCACCGCTCCTACATACCGCTTGGTAGAAGCACAAACCAGCGCATAATTGCATTCGTCGGGAGTTTGTCTCCAACTCCGCTCAAGCCGTCTCCTATCTTGCTTCATTGCTCTTAGCTCCGGAGTATACCAAGGAGCTGTATGAGCTCTACAAAGGAGAGGGCACGCAGGAGTGATCATGTCCACTGCCCAGGTCATCTCTGCATTCCACAGACTAGCCAGGGCTTCGACAGGAGCGCCAGTCCTATCAGCCGGAAAATCCCCCAGAGCCCTTTGAAAACCATCAGGATTCATTAGTCTCCAGGGGCGGACCATTTTAATAGGTCCCCCACCCTTGCAGAGGGAAAAGGCCACTGAAAGTCTAAACTTCAGCAAGCAGTGATCTGACCATGACAAAGGGAGAGATGTAAGACTCCCCACATCCAGATTACTATCCCTATGTCCAGTAGTAAAAACAAGGTCGAGAGTATGCCCTGATGTATGTGTTGGGCCATTAACACGTTGAGACAGCCCCATGGTTGTCATGGAAGCCATGAAGTCCTGAGCTGCCCCAGACAAAGAAGCCTCGGCATGGATGTTGACATTCCCCAGTACTAATAGTCTGGGGGATGTCAACAATACCTCCGAGACCACTTCCGTCAGCTCAGTTAGGGAAGCCATTGGGCAGCAAGGTGGACGGTACACCAAAAGGATTCCCAGTCTGTCCCTCTGGCCCAACACAAGGTGCAAACACTCCAGACCCATAACTGCATGGACATGGTGCTTGGTGAGTGAGATGGAACTCTTATAGACCACAGCAACCCCACCTCCCCGACCCTCAGATCTACCATGATGCTGAACCAAATACCCCAGTGGGCAGAGCTGGGAGAGACTAACTCCTCCCTGCTCACCCACCCAGGTCTCGGTTATGCATGCCAGATCGGCTGCCTCATCCATAATCAGATCATGGACAAGGGAGGTTTTATTTTGTACTGATCTGGCATTAAGAAGCAGCAACTGGAGATCTGAGGGTTGGCTGAGAGGACAACCAACAACCCTGCGGATATGAGAGGGACCGGAACAAGGCACAGCCACTACATGTCTGGGCCGCGTTCCCCTTACCTGGCATGTCCCTCTCATAACACCATACCTCCCTCTGCCTGTCACTACGGCAATTGGGGCCCCCTCTAGTCTCCCCACTTGATAGAAAGATCTCTTCCCCAGGCACATTGTAAACTATAAAAACAAAACTCATAAGACTGTATGGATACATTTGGAGGTTCTTGATACGATTAGTAAATCATGGGCTTTTTACTGATGTAACATTACTGTCTGGTAGTGCTTGTGGACATTAGATAGTGAATGGCAAAGAGGGGATGGCTGGAGGCCTGGAGACTGAATCCAGAATTTAACTTACCTGAACCGTAAAAGGTGTTTGGGGAGGGGTGTCTCAGCACACACATCTTCTGAAAAGATAACTGCGTAAACAAGTTGATGTGCATGTACTTTTGCATTTGTGGGTAAGTTATTCACCTTACGGCGCACACGCACACACACACAGCATTCATGTATTATTTTTTAGTACTTCTTTAGAAGCACCTCCCACTCTCCAGTGAAGCCCCTGAACTTAAGAAGGCACATGGGGATTGGGTACAAGAGTTGGTCATTTGGAAATTTCAGGGAAATTCCATATTGGATGCTCTTGAAGGATGTAGTGGAGTTTAAAATGTAGTTTGGGGATTTGCTAAGGAAGCTATTGTTGTCAATGATAACAAATACATAGGCTAAGGTCCCAAGAACACCATGTATGTGGGATTTCTGATTTATCCTTCTGCTGCATCTACTTACATCAGATTGAATACCATTTTAGAGTGCTCCATGATTTTCAGGAGTGGCTTTAGGAGGCAGTGCAAAGGGGGGCCCTTGAAAAGCTATGATATACATTGTATTTAGTATCAAAGTGCTAGTAGCATTCATGAGAAATACTGATGCACAGAAGACATCTTTACAAGCACATCTGAGTCTCCTAGATCCTTGGATGATAGAACCTCCAACATTGCCATTGCAACAAGTTGTGGGTCGTGGTGACAATGAATTTGTGCCAATGCAACCCCAATAAGATGAATATAGCCTAAGTTGTTCAGTGTTGGTATTTCACAAATATCTACTAACTTTCATGTTATGAGATCTGGATAAGTGAAGGAATAATTCTAGATTCCTCTAAATCCTAATCAAAGATCACACCATCCTCCACCCTGGAAAGTTTCCACATCTTAAGGGTGTTCACAGGACTTTTCAGTATCATAATTCCCTTCATGTTTGTTCCTGTATTGCCACCAACAGCATTCCTTTCCCTGACTCCAGTTTGTTTTCTAAATATTACAATTTCACAGTCAATAATCAATTCTTAAATTGTGGTAACAGGTTGAGCAGTATCTTGAAAAATGGTAGCTTTTATTCTTGCTTTAGAAGAAAATATCTACAGTTACATGAACACCATAGGTGGCACACATTCTAACACCTCTGTCAGCAGAGCATGTTAGCTGTAGTGCTGAATAGAGGAATACTGTACAAGAAAGAAAAGGAGTTTATTTAAACTCATGCATGACACTTTTCATTGGATTTTACTGAAAATAAATACTTCTAGAGAGAAATTGGCATTTGCTGTTGTGTGGACTGAACTCACAGGATGATATGCTTAAAAATCACAGACAAGTAATCAACATACTATTATAACCATATTTTTGGCTGTCACCTTTTAAGGAAGCTTGGCTCACTATCATGCAAGCTACTGTTGAAACTTCATGTTAAAAGCTTATGGCACAATTTCTTTATATGCAGCTCACAATTAAATATCCACAGAATTTCAAAATTTACGTCAGTCTATTTCATCCATTGATATTGTCCTATCATATGTTGGCATTGCTAACTTAAGGAATGGCTCTTGCATATTTCATGGAGATGAAAGTGAAGAAGTGCAATAATATTGAAGCATATCAATAATATAGGATGAGACATCATTTCATGGCCTTTAACCCAACTGTCTCCATCAATCCCATCTATTTTCAGAGACCACTGTGCAACATAAGTTTTGCCAGGAGGCACCATTTTCTAACCTTTGCAAAGAAGCTCCCACACAGCACACACCTTCCAAAACCTGAATGCACATCTTTGTATTTCCCAACAACTTAATTTAAAAAACTGATTTCAAAGCTATTTTGAAAACAAACTAAAGCACTCTTAGCCTTGTTTAACACAATGTTCTCTTTTCAATTTTTTGTATTATAATACAGTTACAGGATTATTGTAAGAATTAATATGAAGCCAATCTTGGAGAGCTATAAATACATTGAAGCAAACTGTATTCCAGTGATATTGAGAATAGAAATTGCATGAGAAGGGTTTATGTTGTGCTCGCAATTTTATGTCACTTTTTTGCCATCACAATTTAAATTGGGCTTAATGATCATATTAAACACTTATTTCAGCTAATAAAAATATTATGAAGTAAAAATACAATTTATATTTTTAAGGTTAGATAATATTTTATCCAAAACTGATTTTAACACCAAATAATATTACTTTATGTTATAACTTAATCAGTGCTGTAACAGGTAGAGATACACAGTAGTAGCTTCTTTTGCTCCTTCAATCTAAAGTGCACATTTGGATTGATTTAGATTGTACCTGGTATTATACAGAGAAAATATGTGCTTTTAATAAGGATTTATATAAAAGTTTGTAATAATGTTGTATCAAAGAAAACTCAAGAAATATATATGATTATAATAAAACTGATGAAGAAGTGTGATTAATTTTATAACATCTCCAACTCCATTTAAACAAATGGTACCTGCAGTCAAATCTCATCAAGCTATATTAAATACATTGCCTATAGCAATTGGGTAGAATTTCCCTGTTAAGTAACATCTCTTTCCTTCCACTCATAGAACCTCCATGGTGAATGAGAAGCAATAGCACACCAGCTGTTATAATTAGAAGCACAACCATACAATTTTGCTATATCTTGCATCTAAATGTGTACTAAGCTGACAAGCAGTGAGCTGCTTTAAATTCAGGAGAGTTGTAATAGTGGAATATGCCTGCAATGCAGAGTAAATTGTAATGAAATTATTCCTCGTTCTTTATTAAAATTCTCCATGGGTATAATCTGAATCCATATAGATCCCCAAACTCCACAAAAGCAGGATTCAGGCTTCTAAATTTCAGATCAGATATCAGTCCTTCATCCATCCCCACCCCTGATATCCTTCATTTTCATTCACAATTGTTCATAAGAAGCTGTTTTCTCTCTGGTCAGATTATTTGTCACTGTGGTCCAGTATTGTCTAGCCTGACTAGCAGCAGCTTTCCAGAGCCTCTGTCTGAAGTCTTTGACATGATCTGCTACCTGATCCTTTTAAATGGAGAAACCTTCTGCATGGAAAACATGCTCTACCAAAGAGCTCAGTCCCCTTCTCTATGACTTGTGCCACACAGACGTTAGAATGACTAATACTGCCCTGAGCAGTATGAGTTCCAAAGCTGTTTCCCAGTGCCTCTTCCAGAAAGGGTACCTCTGCATTTAATACCTGTAGCTGCATTATAGAGAGAACTTCAGAAGGTGCTTCATTTTCCACTGCTTTAGTACTTTGATGGAAAACCCTAAACGTCTGCCTGCCATATACCTGCTCAAGAAGCAAGACATGCTAGGGATCAGGAGAGATCAATTGGAATTCTTCTTGGAAATCTAGCAACAATTACATTGAAAACCACTTTACATTGTACAGTTGTATGTCCAAATAAATTGCCCTCAACGCATCCTGTAGTACTTTCTTCCCTGTATTTTATCAACAATGCATTCAGTTGGTTTAATATCTTCATGTGTGAGTGGACTGGTACCTCAACTGGTGTACAATATGTATTTGTCTGTCTCCTGCAATGCCAGCAGACATTGATCTCTGTGTGCCCTGTTTCAAAGCATGTCTTTGCTGAGGCGGTGAGATTGTGCCAAAAACACATCATGCTGTTCTATTTTGAAAAACTAAGAAGCCACAGCAGTGAGGACAAGAGTGTGCAAACTGGATTGCAAAGTATTTGCATATGTACTATAGGCATACAATAATATCTTAACTGCAATTAAATATCTTAATTGCTTAAAATAACTAATCCCTTTGATTACAATTTAGGGCTGGAAAAGTCTCCTCTTGCACTTCCATATGGAATACAAAGAGTGTTTGTGTTAATGGACTCTAAAATATACAAAGACAGATAGAGGAATAGGAGGCAGAACCTTATTCATGCCACATGAAGGGCTAACCCATGAATAAGGAAGAGTAGGGTACTGTGCTGTCTCTTATGTCATGCATGCCTGTCCAGTTCTGTCCCCTAAAGATCTGGGAGTGGGAGTCAACTGAACTCATATAGGCTCAATGCCGTTGGGAACCCTGACCATGTAGAGGACCTACACAAAAACAACCAGCTCCTCATTCAGAATTGTCCCAATGCATGAACGTGTGTGTGTATAGAAGGCGGGGCTAAAAAGGAGTGTATCACTGGAGGTGAGGCCAGGAGGCAGGGTCTCCTTTAATGCATTAGCCAGCCTCATGGAACACTAATGCCTGGAGTGAGTTAGAGAATGAAAGAGGTCAGTTCCACATGTCTTTACTCATGTATGGTTTGGGGTTTACATATCCCCTTATCCATAGTCCACTTAGGCCAACATTCTGTTTCCAACAAAAGCTAGCCAGATGCCTCTGTTTATATCAAAGTAAACGGGTCTCCAACAAATCCCACTGAAAAAAATGCTGACAGTGCAGTAACTACAGCTCAGCCAAACCTGACCATATAACTTTGCAGCCTTGTTTACAGGTGTGAAGTTGTATTTGGTCTTCATTGATACTTGGAGGGAGGGGGAAGAGGAAGAATTCACCCGTTGTGGTGTGTGCCCAGCCCCCTTCCCTGATGACTTTACCTTCAACATTCATTTCTTCTAGGGTTGTTCACAGCCAAAATGATCAGCATTTTGCAACACAGTGGCAGAAAATCAGAACAGTTGCTCAGTTGCCTAGGCAATGTGAAGACAGTTTTCTGACTGTCTGTTATTTGCTGCCTGCAGCACAGTGCTGTAAGAATTGTTCATTTGCCTAGGCAATATGGGAATGCTTCCTTCTCTTCCTGCAATTTGCTGCAGATTATGCAGTTTTCTGACAATGGCCCTGATCATCATGGTTGTGAGCAGCCATAAACATTAAAATTGGAGGTAAATTGGTTCCTACTTCCTGGTGGATATTTTGCACAACAGACATTCCTTAATTCACCCCAGAATTTTATGATGGTTGAGCTTCATCTCAACCCTAGCAGTAACACCGTTCGATAGATGCACCCAACAGGTGACTTCCAGTAACCTGAATACAGGGGATACATGTTTGCTATCTTTTGTCACTACTAAAATCATCCAGCCTTGACAATGGGGTTTTCACAGCGGTGCACTAAATCTATGAGGCATTAGTTTGTCTGGCAGGGCCTGTAACACCATTTATTTGTGATAGGTTGTCATATGCCTGCTGGTATTTTAGACTTTTGAGGCACTAGTGGGTTGCTGGTTTTTTGGTTTTTTTTGGTGGCATGAGACAACACAAATATCTTTCTTTATCATTCTGTATTGTAAAGAAATTGAGTGAGATAAATTAGGTGATATGCTTCGGTAGATGCTTTTGACAATTTCCCAACGTTATCCCTCTACTTGCACTCTACATTCAATGTAAAAATAATTTTGTTGTTAAAACTTAAAACTGTTAGTTCACTTATAATACCTTATGATGAAGTAAAATATTCCTTAGGCTAGGTTACAGGGCATATCTTAGAGTTAGATGCAGCAACATTCACATCTCATGGTCCGGAATATATTAGATATCTCTGTAGTGCTACTTGCCTTCACTGTATCAAATTCACCATCTTTGCAGTAGATGGAGCATCTCAACCAGTACACTGTCCTAATGCAAACTAATACAAATAGTATCCCCAAAAGGCATGCCTAACATTTTATATGAAGGAATATGTCCCCAATCTATGACTGGTGGAAAGAAACCTGATTCCCCGCCCCCCATTTGTGGCCCCAGAGTATCTAAAGAATTTTGTTCAGGACCAAATGAATATTTGCTGAGATTTAATAATGCATTTTAAATCCTTATTCCTTGTATTGATCATAGTGAAGGCAGACTCAAATATGCATAATTGAGGTGGCATAGTTCTCACAGATGGACCATACTACCTCAAGTTGGGAGTTCTACTGCATTAGATATTCTGTATAACAACTATATAGTATGGGCTTATAAAACATATCATGTATTTGCTTATGAGAACTGTCAGCAGAAACAGAAACTTTTTCTAGGTGAAGTTCTGCTCTTCTTTTTTTCAATAATCCCATAACATATGTCATTATTGAAAGAAGAAAACAAAGGGATCATGAGATTCTTGAAACAGGAAATCAGTTTTCATAATTTAAATATCCAGGGTGAGATCCAACATCACACCAGCAGATGTGATGGAATCTCCTTTCACCCCTCCCACTGCACCCCGTTTACCTCAATGTCTGCTCTTCAGGGTCTCCCAATCATCCAGAGCAGATTTTGTGGGCCTGGAGTAAGTTTCATTTGTTCAGGTAAAAGTCTGTTGTGCAAGCAGAATGACTCAATTGGATCTCACTCCCGTCTAGTATCTGCATTCTTTATGAAATAATATTGAATTTGCTTTCATAAGAATGTTTTTCTTTTTCCAAATTATGTTCTAAAACTTATCTAATAGTTATCATTTTATGTTGTCTGGCACAGATATGTGCAAAGCCAGTTAAAATTACAAAACTTACAGACTGATATTAAGCACTTTTACTTGGAAGTAATGAAATCAAGTGAATTGATTTCAAGAGCATTTACTTCCTAGTACATGCGCATATTGGATAATTAAATGTGCAACAGTTTCCCATAATTTCAATAGAATTAAGCATATTTAACCTTCATGGAACTGTGTCTAAAATCCTCTCACTCTCTGGGGCCTTGAAGGTGACAGTACTCATCTGAGTGGCTCAGAGTATCTGACCTCACATGCTATCATATAGAATCTACATTACATTTTAGACGAATTAACAGAAGCAAGTGTTCTGTTTATTCAACAGAAGGTCTAGCCTCCTGAACTGTACTCTCTTGAATGGTATAGAATGTGATAAGACCATTTCCTGCATTGAAAATTCACAGAAATTTCACCAAGGTATACTTTTTGTGTTTATGACATGGCCAACAATCAAGAAATTGCATATTCCAGAGCAGAGCTGAAGGATCACAAAAAACTTCAGTGGGATCTCATTGAATAAGTGGTTTGTAGATTATGTCATTATGAAGTATTTTATGTGAATTTTGACATATAGTCAAAAATGTGCCCTGTATTTATTATAAAAACCATTGGCAGTGCCTTGTAAATTTAGAAAACGTGTTTCATCACTTTAAAGGAAAATTCTTTCATGAACAGATTTTTTTTCAGAATCAAAACTCAAGGCAAATCTTGGCTTTTAAAGTTTAAAGGAAACTTAAACGTGTAATAGCATCTCTGTTAATATGGCGCTTATCGCAAGACGTTTGGGACTCTCTTTTGATTGATAAATTTTAAAAATACAATAGAATTGAAAATTCTTTGAAGGAACATCAGGGAATAATATACTATTATGTAACAGGATATATAAACATGGTGGCAGTAGAGTTTTAGTTTAGAACATTGTGATTTTTCTTTACAAAAGTTGGTTACTTTTAGTTAATAACAAGTCGAAATGCTGTTGTCACAGATATTGTATCTTCATTTGATGCCATTCTTCTATCCCCTTGTGACTTTGCATAGCAAGTCAAATATGATTTTTTTCCTCCATGGCCTTTACGAGCCAATCGGTATTTGTACACATATTATTTGTACCATAGTAATAGAAAACCAGAACTGTTAAACACTGGAAACCTTAATCTTCTTTTTGTTGAATGTCCTCATGCCTAATGATTTTGTAAATGACCCAATAAAAAATGTTGAATATCAGAAAGGCTAATGGAAAACAGGCTCGGGAGATGGTATCAATTTTCTTGGCCCGATCAATGAATACCTTCCTCATTTCTTCAGGGCTTTTTGGTGCAGGCTGAACTGGATTATTTGGTCCCTTTGGTGCCACTCCATCTTTTGCTTGTATGCATGGTGGCCCCATCCCATAGCCTGTAAAGCTGAGTCGATTTTCTCTTGCATCATCCTCCTTTAAAAACAAACAAGAACATTCTTGATCTGGAGAGTTTTGGTTTAGAAATTGGCATCATAATTATTCAAAAAATATTACAACTACCTCTCTATATTCCTCCCCCCACCCCTGCATAATCTGCTGTTGTAAATGCAGTAGTGCCAGTTATCCAACTATTTCTGTGCTGGTTCTCAATTTTATTTCCACTTGCATCACAATTCTCCCATTCTAAAGTAGTCATTAGCTGTATTTATGCTGTCTTAAATTTTAAGACATCCATCCTCTCCCACATCCTTTCTGCATTGAGTGAGAATGTCGAAATGGTGGTTGTAAGCATGTTCAGCTGACATGCTTACAATTCTTCTTCCAATCTGGTGTGACCACATTCAGCCAAACACACAAAACCCATCAGTCCTTCCCACTCAATGCAGGAAGATCAGGGTAGAATTGATGAGGCAGCAAGCTCACCCCTCTGTATTCACTAATACATTTTAAGAATGGCTGACTAGGCTATTGACAACTGTATATGTGAGAACTGTTAAAATTAAGCATATGCTCTTGCCTGTCAAGGAGTCTTAGGAATCTTAAGATGGTATCTTACATCTACCTCAATATACTATTGTTAGCTATACCTGGACATGACATAAGCAGGTTGAAGCTTTCAGTTGCTTGTTGCACTGTAGAACAGTACATAATAATTGTACATTTCCCAATGACTATGCTGACTTATGACCTTGCATGCAGACAGCCTGCAATTGCTGGCAGAATACATGAAATAATTAATAATATGCTAAATGGCCTATTAAGATGAAAAGTATGGACATGCATTTGGTTCAGATGAATACCAAATCATGAGTTGAATCAGGTAGATTCAGAGAGATTAGGGACTCTTCTGAGGTGAAGAGAGTCTGCACTGAGCCACCCCAAACAATTGGGCTACTCCTGAAGCATCAGAGCCTTGGTGGAGCTTTGGAGATCCAAGAGAACTCAGACTGCCCATCTCTTTCAAATGGTTACATTTCCCCAACTCTCTGTATAAGGTCAGGGAGAAAGGAGAGTTTTATTTTCTAACAGCTCTACCTTCAACCAGGAAATAACCTTTCCATAGTTCTTGGGAGCGATTTAAAAAGAAGGAACTTTCTGTTTTCAGTTAACAGAAAATTCCCCCCAAACCCACAAACTGTTTTTATTCATAACTACTTTCTCCCTGCACTGTTCTGAAATGTTGCAGGTTACTTATCTACAGTGTTTGCTATTTTCATACAAACTTCTATGTAGAGAGGGAAATAAATTCTTTTTTAGCTTTAGTTTTCCCGCTCCAAAAAATCAGATATAAAAGCACCAAGCACAAAAAATGCGGCTTCTAGCCTTCTGAAGTTTGGCAGTTTTGTTTTTTACCTAGAGGCATCTCTATGATACATGCTATTTTCATACATTATTGTCCACAAAACATCCAGGGGAAAAGTAAATCCTTTAAAAAACTACCCTCAAAGTGTAAACCCCTTGTACCTATCCTTCTGGTATTTCAGCCGTTGGAAGGGGCTACCATGCCTGCAACTTTAATCAAGTTGTGTGTGTGGGGGGGGGAAGCTACGTATGTTATAGAGAGCTCTCTTTTTTTAAAAAAAGTCAAACCTTAAAGGCAACCAGCACACACACACACACGACATCTACTTGTCTTAAATTTGGCAGGAGTTGTCCATTAAGGAGGTGCTACAAGTTGCCATTTTTAAGCAATTGTGTGAAAAGATAAAAGAGTTATAGCCTTTTAAAAAAATTTTTACATAATAGTGAATAGGAAGACATGAAACTTCATTTTCCCCAAAGCAAGGTTCTGATTAGGGTTGCCAGGTATCCGGTTTTCACCAGGAGACTCTGGGTTTTTGAAGTGCTCTCCAGGTCTCAAATCAGCAGCAAATTTATGTTTCTTAAAAAAAAAACCCTCATGAAAATCCTCCAACCATTTTGTGCAAATTCCTCCTAATAAGCACATTTTGTATGCAATTTTGACTAACGTACACATTTTTGCAAGCCATTTCTTGTCATATCATGCACGCTTAAGATGTTATTTTCATTCATATATTCATGTTTATGCACACTGTCCCCTAACATGCATTTTTGTCAACACTAGTTGTTGAACTGCATTGCAAGATTTGAAGAAGTGTGAATTTTGAAGGGTGGCTGTGTTTCAGTTCTCATTTTGTTTTGGAATGGTCGAATTTGATAGATTTGGCTTGAAATGCAAACTGAATTGAAATTCTCAGCCATTTCTAAATCACATCCACACTTATTCCTAACCCTTCGTTTTTTCCCCCTCCTCCCAAGCTAGGGATAACCTGGGCACAGTAGAACTGCTGGCAAAACCCAGAAACAGAATTCCTGGCCATAGGACTGCTCAGTAAGGGGCGATTTTCACATGAATTTTGCTGTGATAATGTCACCTGAAAATGTTTTGCCATGTCATTTTAGTATGTTGTATATTCCATTTTCATGCGATGAGATCTATTATTTTGCCCTATAAGGAAACATAATTTAAATTGGTCCCCAGTGTGTTAAATACTAGTTCCATTAACGTAAGGCCATATTAATACAAAAAGAGACTGAAAAATCAGCTGTTGGTAACCTTATCACATTAAAAAGTTATGTGTAATTATGCCAAATGCCAATTATGCTGAAGGTTATAGTTAAAATAATTTGTCATTAAGGGACTTAAAAATAAGAAGAGAGAAGGCAACACATGATTATTTTATCAAGAAATACAGAAGTATTATTTTCATAGGATGCCTTCCAGAGAAAACATGGCACAGAGTTCCATGACAAAGGACCATTGTTTCTAGGAGACTTTCATGTTCCTAACTTTCTCTAGACTGTATCCTTAATCTACAACTGAGCTTGATCAAATCAATGCAAGAAAAGCAGAAAATTGCTTTGAAAACTTGCACATGTAACCAAAACAACTTACAAATAGTGGAAACTGAAAATAGCAATGACTTTCTACAGAGAGCTTTGTTCAACAAAAAAAGTCTTGCTTTGCTTTGCTGCAGCTATTGCTGACTCCCAGATAAAGAAATGAAGAGTGAACACAACAAGAAAATAAATAAGCTGTGGATTACTAACAGATGAAGCATAACAAAAATACAAAATGATCGTAAGATAGGAATGGTTATGACATGATTCAACCTACATCGTATTAAAAATATTTTTTTATTTTAAATCCCGCGACATATAACATCTTTGTTGTAGTTAACCTTTGGTAATCATACATAAAGCTGAACATACAGAGCGGCTGAACATGGACAACAAAAGTCAGACGTGTTGATCCTACAAATATACAGTAGAAATGGATGAAACTGCCGGATTCTGTTTTAAAATATTTTGGAAGAGTTGGATTTTTAATTTAATTCCACCAAACCTAAATTCCGGATTTGCACTGACATCTGGTAAAATTCTGGAATGGCCATTTCACATTCTTAAATAGTCTCAAAATGGTTGCTAGATCTTGCCAAACATATACAGTAGCTTTTGGTGCAGCCCACAGCAATGAGGGTCAACAACACTGTCAACCTAAACGCAGTGATGGAGATGTCCGCACTCAGGTGGTGGAGCTTAACATAGCAGCCTGAGAACATTTTGAAGCTAGTATTCTCTTTCAATACACACACACACACACACAGAGGCCATGTGAATTGAGCTTCTCTCAGATGAAAAAGATAATTTATTTACTGTAGCAAGAGGATTAGTCATTGGTACCTGGATAAACATGCCTCTTAGAAACATTTACAGATATACAATCCATCACCTCCTTTAACCACCACTTTTTAAATTGTTTTATTATTAAAGGTCTGTACCTGATTCACTTAATGAAGAATGCCTTCAAATGTACATGAAGTTTTTTCCCCCTAAAACAAGCACAGTTCTTGGGACGCTTGAAGTTGAAAACTGGATGAGGTGCTGAAGTTGGTCTTTGCATGTCAGTTTTGGTATAGTAAACAACTGGCCATAAAAATGATCAAAGGATTTCATTTCTTTTATCATCTTCTTGTGTTTGGTGCATCTTTTGATCATTTATTTCTTCTTTGGCATAAACCACAGTCACTGTGTGAGTTTATGGCAAGAAAATGAAATTGTGGATTTTCCTACTATCTAAAGTTAATAAATAATTTGTAATTGAATTTGTATATATTTTACAGAGCTTATAAATGCAAAGCAGATATAAAATACAAATGTTTCTAAATGCTTTAAATGTAAGTTTTTTAAACATTTGGAAACACTTGTATTGATTCCATTATAAGTTGAAACTCTTGAAAATGAGTCGTCATGATACAGGTAGGTTAGAGGAGTCTCACTGACATCTCCCCAAGTTTCGGGAGCCTTTTGGCTGGACTGCATTCCCTCCCATACCCCTTGTTTTACCAGAACAGGTGTTACATATTACATATATACCTTCTACTGGGCTTCTTGTGGTGTGGTAACATCATGAACCCACCAATTATATCTAATATTATGGAATGGACCTGGAAATCAGTTGTGTGCTGGAGGATATGAAGCTTCCAAAACCTACCCCACCATCTCCACTGGCTTTTGAGGATGGCATATAGTTCGTTACAAAAAGAAGCATGGTGAGAGTGAGCCAGATCACATTAGATCATTTCTCAATGGACATGTGCAAGGCACACTCATCCTTCTTTTAAAGACCTGGACCTGGAGCTGCAACTCTTATCAGCTGTATTAGTAAATGCTGGGAGGTTGGGGGGTTTGTTTTAGACTCTGGACACAAGAGCAACCCTACTGGTATTTATGTGCACATCCAGAGAATGTCTCAGATCCTGATATCATCTTTCTGGACTCTGGGCATTGAGATCCACACTTATCTGCATGTCTAGTACAAGAACCCTTAATTATTTCTCAGTATTTGTAGAAGTATGTAGATGTTTTATGTTTTAGGTATATTAACGTGTTAATTTTTAAACTATGTTTTGAGGTTAAAGAAAAACAGATGGGATAAACCTCAAATTAGCTCCCACAAATTTTGTTTCCATGATACAGCGAGGTCGCACTTCTTTAGTAACAGTGTATATCATCACATACAAGTAGTAATGAAAGTTAACAGAGCCCACATGGAAAGACATTAGTTCAGACAAATGGACTGGGCCTTTGTTAATGACTGGGTATCATGTTATGATGAATGGGACATCTTCTACAAAGTTTACCCTTAAATTTATTTTGTAGATTTGAGCCAAAGTCCTGTCTATGAATTCTGCATATCCAAGCCATTGCTATGATGCAATGATTCATTGATTTCATTTCCATCAAGCACTCCCTCATAAAATTTTCATCAAAATGGAAGGCAGACCATAAAGACAACAAAAGAAAATAAAAGGGGGGGAAAGGACATGATTATATTAGTGAAAAAAATGTAATCAACCTAGTCTAAAAATGTATTTGCTTTCTGAAGAATGATGTACAATGGCATCTGAAGACTTCTGAAAAGTAAATAAAGACTATAAGATGTAGCTTTAGATATAGCACTACATTTTTTCAACACAAGTACAATATTAGTATGTATACTTGCTTCTTTTAAAGTAAAAATGTCAACAACCAAAGCAATAGCCATATGTATCAATTATATATGATACTTTTCCAACTTGGTCTCTGCACCCTCTGTAAGTGCTTTTTAAAGAGCAAAAATCGATGTGAATGTAGATGTATTCATCCTAAATATCTTTAGATCCAGCGCATAAGTATGAGTTCATTGATAATGATGTATGGAAAAGCTGAGCCCCAACTTGGACAGATGACAGCAGTCAAAATTCAAGGATCATACACTTTCCCAATGTCCCTTCCTTCAAAAGGTTGCCAGTTGCAATCACAATTTTTAACAAACCTTGGTATGTTTTCCATGCTTGCATTATTGATACTCCTCATAGATGGAATGTCTTCCTAAAGTCTTATCTCTCCTTGAAAATATCTCACAAGATACAGCTCCCTACCACTTTGTGTTCTGCCTACATGACATGGTGAGAGGGAACCCAACCTTCTCTTCAGTGGTTCCTCTGTGGGCCAAGCTGGCCCTGCCAAGGGAAGCCAATCAGAAGCCATGTTGGCACTGAGGGGTGAGGGTGGGCAAGCAGATCTGAGGGACATCCTGCTCCCTTGGGACTGTGCCTGGATAATAAATCTGGATGTAGACCATGGATGTGGAACTCACCTTGCTGCCACCTTTCCCACCCACCCTCCATCAGATAATGGGTATCACTACTATAGACTTTGGCCAGTCATCCATTAATGGGTCTGGGAAGGAATTTTACTTAAAGTCGCAATTGGTCAAGGTGCTGTGACATTTTTGCCTTCCTCATAGCAAGGACAATGGATACAATAATGCCAACTGAATGTTTATTGCCACACCTTTTGTTTGGGTGGGTGGGGGAGGCTTTGGGTAGGATTCATAACATATTGAAGGGGGAACACCATAAGGAGTATTGTCTCACTACAGGATCAGCCCAAGCTCAAAGTTGCCAGCAGGGTCCGCAGGAGTGCTCCACACTATGGTGGTGAGCCCCAGGCACTCCCCATAGGTTGACCTATAGGTGGCTATTTGATGACAGGATCCTTGCCCTATGCCACTCCAAACCCAGGTATCACTGTAAACAATAAAGTTGTGGCAATTTCCAACCCACATCAGTTTCCTGTGTGTTTTTTGCTCCTGTCAACATACCATAATGTATGTGCTCTGATAATGTTGTCAGCAGATAATAAGGAAATATATTATCTATCCATGCACATACTGAAGTCTGGAGCCATCGACACAAAGTCAGTTTTAGCTGCTGACTACTCTAGACAGAACAGCTGCAATCAATTTGCTACTGCAACTTGGCCTTGGAACTATCCAGTGCAGATTTGAAAGTTAAACATAAATTTTGTTGTTTATTACCTGCTCTTCACCCTGGGGTCCCACGGCAGCTTACAATAACTTACGACCTTGAAAACAATTTAGAACAACTTACAATCACAATAGACTTTTCAATATCTAGTATTGGATGCTCATCTGATCTTTTGACACGTGATATTTTACATGCATCAGTATTCAATGTTTGACGTGCTGTTTGTCAGCACTGCTGGTTTACCATATTTTTCCATATGTTATTTGGCATTTGACAGTATTTGATACTTGGAATCTAATGGCATTTTATGTCTATCATTATCAAATAACATTATTTCATAATCTGCTTTTAAAGAATTGACTATTTAAAATTTATGTTTGCTATTTCTAGTGTTATTTTGAGACTGTAAGTGGCTACTTGCTTGGCTGCCTATAGTAAGCATCATGTCCAGGCAAGCAGCCAGGGAGGGCTTTTATGAATAATAAAAATATAATTAGTGGTATTTGTGGGTTGGAAGCTACTAAATGTTTTTATGTGATAGTTTTGTCTGGGGACTTTTTACAGGAGAAGTTCTAAACAGCTGCTGTTTTGGGATGTCCTCAAAAATAAATACATAGCTCATTAGGAAAAAGAAATAAAACAAAAAATTATGCCTGAATGACATAAGTTGGAGTGATCCACAGATTGATTCCATTAAAAGAATGCATGGCAAAAAAAAAAAAAAAGTAAAACCAAAATGGAATCTCATAAAATAGTATGTCTATAGATATCTATAATGGTTGGCTGATCAGAGCTTCACACCAAAAACTAAGGGGAGGAAATGTGGTGAATTTGACAGTGGGAGGATTGAAATAATTTTTTTCTCTCCATCTTGTCCTGGCACAGGTGCTGATCCAGCATAGCTTTTATCGTGCCCCTTTTCCAGTCTACTCAAGTGAGTCCATCTGGATATCTCACCAGACACACCTAGCCACAAGACTCATCTGTTTTAGCACTGATTCATGTAGTCTGTAATCTCAAAAGGTTGTGAATTCAGTGGGAGACAGGGCTCATATAGATTAGGGTTGCATCCCAAAACCTGAGTTTATTTATTTATTATTTATTATGAGATTTGTTAGTCGCCCATCTGGCTGGATAACCAGCCACTCTGGGCGACGTACACGATAAAACAGTATATAAAACAGTTAAAAATTTAAAAACACAGTAAAACTAGCCCATTCCAAAAGCCTGCCTAAAAAACCAGGTCTTCAGGGTCTGGCGGAAGCTCATTATAGACGGGGCATGGCGTAGATCATTTGGGAGAGAGTTCCATAGGGTGGGGGCCACAATTGAGAAGGCCCTCTCTTGAGTCCTCAACAGTCTAGCTGTTTTGACAGGTGGGATCCAGAGAAGGTCTTCTGAGCCTGATCTTGTTGAGCGGCATCCCTGTCGATGCTGGAGGCGCTCCTTCAAATAAGCTGGGCCACAACCGTATAGGGTTTTAAAGGTTAAGAACAACACCTTGAATTGGCATCGGTACACAACCGGTAACCAATGCAACTCCTTCAACACAGGAGTGATGTGATCTCTACGGCGGCCGCCTGTAATCAGACGCGCCGCTGCATTTTGTACCAGCTGTAACTTCCGAACCATTTTCAAGGGTAACCCCACGTAGAGCACATTACAGTAGTCTAGGCGAGTGGTGATCAGGGCATGTACCACCGGTGGGAGCAGATGATTGGGAAGGTACAGGCGTAGCCTCCATATCAAATGGAGTTGATACAGAGCTGCCCGACTCACAGCCGAAACTTGAGCCTCCATGGACAGCTGGGAGTCAAGAATGACCCCCAGGCTACGGACCTGGTCTTTCAGGGGCAGTCTTACCCTGTTAAGCACCAGGTCTATATCTCCCAACCTTCCCTTGTCTCCCACAAACAGCACCTCAGTTTTGTCAGGATTCAGCTTTAGCTTATTCCTTCCCATCCAGCCACTCACCAACTCCAGACATATGGACAGGGTTTCCACAGCCAACCTTGGTGAAGATTTAAATGAGAGATAGAGCTCTGTGTCATCCGCATACTGATGACACTGCAGCCCAAATCTCCTGATGATTGCTCCCAGCGGCTTTATATAGATGTTAAAAAGCATTGGAGAAAGGATAGACCCCCGTGGTACCCCACAAATGAGGGGCCAGGGATCTGAGACCTCCTCCTCCAGTGCTACTCTTTGGTACCTCCCAGAGAGGAAGGAATGGAACCACTGCAATACAGTGCCCCCAATACCTAACCTCTGCAGGCGGTCCAAGAGGATACCGTGGTCAACGGTATCAAAAGCCGCTGAGAGATCGAGAAGGACAAGGAAGGTGCATTCGCCTCTATCCCATGCCCTTCTCATATCATCTACCAAGGCGACCAAGGCTGTTTCAGTCCCATGTCCTGGTCTGAAGCCCGATTGAAATGGATCTAGATAATCTGTTTCTTCCAAGTGTGCTTGCAGCTGTTTAGCCACCACCCGCTCAACTGCCTTGCCTAAGAATGGCACATTTGAGACTGGGCGAAAGTTGTTCAGATCTTGAGGGTTCAAGGAGGGCTTTTTTAAGATTGGTTTTATTATCGCCTCCTTGAGCACTGATGGCATTACTCCCTCTTCAAGCGATGCATTTACCATCAGCTTGATTCTCTCTCCCAGTCTATCTTTGCAGCTCATGATGAGCCACGAAGGCAAGGATCAAGTAGGCAGGTGGTCGGCTTTAACGTTGAAAGTACCTTGTCCACTTCCTCAGAGGGAAGAAGCTGAAACCGATCCCACGCCACCGAAGCAACACTGATCACCTCTGGCTCACTCCCTGTATCCACAGTGTACGGAATATCGCTTTTAATACGATCGATTTTATCCGCAAAGTGTTTAGCAAACTCATCACAGGAGACCTTATCATGTTCCAGCAGTACCGGAGCAACTGGACCGACCAGGCTCCGGACCACTTGGAACAGTCTTCTGGCTCCATCAGATGCCTGAGGCGGACCATCTTAATGGGCCCTTCAACCCCGCAGAGGGTTTGCGGCAGTGAAAGGTCCATCCTCACCAGGTAGTGATCTGACCATGACAAGGGGGTGATGGATGTATCCCCAATTTTTAGACCACTCCCCTCCTCTCCCGAGACAAACACAAGGTCGAGTGCATGACCGGCTACATGGGTGGGGCCCATTGAAATAAGGTGCAGCTCCCAGGAAGCCATGGTTTCCAAGAAGTCCTGAGGTGCTCCAGTGAGACTGGCCTCCAAGTGCACGTTGAAGTCCCCCAACACCAAAAGGTTTGGGGACTGCACCCACACATCCAAGACCAGTCCCAGCACCTCGGCCAGGGATTTCGTCGTGCAGCGGGGTGGGCGGTACATGAGCAGAATCCCTTGACTGCCCTTCGGTCCCAACCTTCAGTACATGCAATCTGCCACCTTGGTCTCATAGAGTGGGGGTCTGGTGATAACCAAGGACCTTCGATAAATAACCGCCACTCCCCCTCCCCAACTACCAACCCTCGGCCGCTGTGCATATGAAAACCCAGCTGGGCACATGGCAGCCAGAGTAGGAGCGGAAGCTTCATCCAGCCAGGTTTCTGTAATACATGCTAGGTCCACGCCCTCATCCAGTATCATATCATGGATGAGGGATGTCTTCTGGGCGACAGACCTGGCATTGCACAGCAGCACTCGAAGGCCAGAGCATGGAGCCAAGCACCCCCCAGCTATCTGTTGGTTCCGGGCAGGCCTGGAACGAGGGACAGATATTACGCATCTCTCTCTGGTTCCTCTTACCTGACATGGTTGTCATGGGGCGGGCCCTAGTGATGTTACGGGGTGGGACCTAGTGATGTCATTGGGCAGGCCCTAGTGACATCACGGGGTGGGCCCTAATGACATCATGGGGTGGGCCCTAGTGATGTCATAAAACATGATACATTGTATCAACCACAGTTGCTTGGAGCATACCATTCAAACAAAAAAATGAATGCCTTTTCTGTCCAAAACACCTTCTCTCGACTTCTGTGCAAGAACCCAGTAAATCCTTTGCAAACTTCAAGAGATGGATTCCTAGGGATATTGGGAGGGGTGTGTGGACACACACACACACACACACACACACACACACACAGGTTCTCTAAAGGACAGATCCGTCCTGTTTACTTGCCGCCCTGGGCTCCTGCTGGGAGGAAGGGTGGGATATAAATATAATAATAATAATAATAATAATAAATTAACATTAACACTAGCTCCACCAAATAATATAAATTAATGAATTATTTAAATCACTCATTGCATCTTAGAGGAATACAGGAGCATGAAATATGGTCTATCCAGATAATAAATCCAATCTCTTGCACAAATACCTAGAAGTTCATATTTGATGAAGATCAAAGCACTGCAGGAATTATTTTAGGTAACTGATAATCCTTAGGAGAAATAGTTCTTCCACTATATACACCATGTTGTACATTCCCATTACCCTCTGCTTAAGCCAATAACATTTTTCTAAATCCTGTGATGTTAAAATCTAAAGCTCTCCTATAAAATTTTACTACATTTTATAAATGATATATTATAGATTAATTACAGAACTTCTGAAATATATTTTCCTTATGCTGGAAACACTAGTAGTCTCATTTAAAAATCCCTCCACTTTTTACATTTTCTAGGTTTATTCACTCTCCCACACATGCTTCTTATTTTAAAATGTGTTGCCCTGGAGTGCTTCAAGCACTAGAGGCCTAAACCCAAGTATGGAACACATCTCTTCTAGTCTAGCACCGGAAAGCACACCAGGGCAGTTGTTCCACAGAGTCTACAAACCTATAATAATTATAGATATGCCATGCATTAATTAGTGCATGGTGCGTGCACATTACCAGCAGCATCTTAAGGCAAAAGGAGTGGCCGTGTACCTGAGCCTCAGTGTATGAGGTGCAGTCAATGAAGGGGGGGCATAGGGAGCTGCCTGCCACCAAGTCAAACCATTGGGTACATCTATCTCTGTACTGCCTACACTGACTAGCAGCAGCTCTCCTGCGTTTCAGGCAGAGAGTATTCCCAGGCCCCACCTGGAGATGAACCTGGGACCTTCTACATGCGAAGCAGATGCTCTGCCCACTCAGCCACAGTCCTTCCCCAGGGAGTGCAGAGAGTTCCGAAGGGGGGAGATGATGCCAGGGGTGGCCCAAGGCATGTTTGAAGGAGGAGGGAAACCGGGGAAAGGGGGGCTCTTTTGGCAGGAGCCCAACCTGCAAGAAGGTATGGCATGAGGGGGAACCCACATGCATTGACCCAAGTGTGCGAGGAGGGTTTTGTTTTGACTTTTGGGATGGGGGGGTGAGAGACTATTAGAGGGTGGTTAATCCAGGCAGCGCCCTGTGAGTCCTGGGGAGGGAGCAGCACCAGGGATCAAGGGTGGCTCTCTAGTCCTCATGGAGGATGGTGGGTTAAGAACCTAAGAAGAGCCCTGCAGTGCTGGATCAGGCCAATGTGGGCTCATCCAGTCCAGCACATCCTCTTCTCACAGTGGCTGACCAGCTGTGGGGGCCCTGCGCTCCCCTTCCACAATCCGCGGCAGGATTGCTGCTGCAGATAGCAGGGCAGGAGCTTCAGAGCGGCTCGCCATTCCACCACTTCACCTACCTTTCTGCTGTTTTTTGTGGTGTGTGCAGGTTTGCAATCTATCAAAATGGCAGCCGAGGTTTCCCTAAGGGGCTGAAGCCTCTGCCGCCATCTTGGTTGATGGCAGCAATGCGCACGTGTATTAAGCATGTGTGCCATCAACCAAGATGGTGGCAGAGGCTTCAGCCCCTTAGGGAAACTTCAGCTGCCATCTTGATTGATGGCAAACCTGCGAGAGTTGCAAAAAACAGCAAAGAGAAAGGTAAGTAGAGCGGGGGAATGGGTGGGTGGCTTAGGATCTCCCATCCTGCGGCCAGCCCTACTGGGTGGCCATGCCACACCAAACCAGAAAACCAGAGATCCAGGGACAGGGGTGGTGGTCTGGCCGGGGAGCCAGAAAACACCTCCAAAGCGGGACACTCTGGCCGATAGCTGGAGATCTGGTAACCCTAATATAGACTGTAAGACAAGGTGAAGCTTATACATCTACATCCATATACAGACACATGCTTGGCCTCATGATTCTTCCACTACAAAAAAAGAGTGGAAGGATTATGGAAGTCAGATGTCCCTCTGTGCAAATATACACACTAGAACCTGTGTCACACCATACATTGCATGTATGGCCGAGAACATTTGTTCCCTGTTCCATCATGTATGCAGCATTTGAAATTTACAGATTATATGAACAGAGCATTATTTATTTATTTATTATTTTATTATTTATTAATTAAATTTATATACCGCCCATAGCCGAAGCTCTCTGGGCGGTGCACAGCAAATAAAACATCTAATATACAATTAAAAACCACACATCCAACAATTTAAACATACATTAAAATCTGAAAAAAATTTAAAACATATTTATATTTATACACATACTGGAATACCTGTTATTTAGCATAGCAGAGGAGGGAGTTCTCTAATCAGGAAGCAACCTTTAAATTAAACAACAATAACCGTCTCACCAAGGGACAGCCTAGCCAATATTTCACTCTCAGATCTTGAATGTTGAAGTCAAATTCCAAACTCATTAATGGATTTTCTAGATCATTGGCCTGATGCAGTATAAGATAGCTACTCTTCTGAGTAGATGGCATTTAATTACTGAATGACAGCTCAATTATTCCTCACCACACTTCCCGTACAGTATTTAGTACTGCACAGTCAGAAACTTGATGCTATGTTAAGCAGGACACTTTCTGGATCCGTTTTGATAGCAAACTCCTGATGTTCATTGAAGAAAATAAATATAGAATACAACAAATCTCCCTCCAACGAAGGGAGCAATCCTAACTATAGGACGCCAGCATAATTTACCCTGGCATAAAGTACGTGAGATTGAAACCCCTTTGAGGGGTGAGGCTATGGCCAGCTGAGCCAGCCCAAGCCTGGCAAAGGGAAAAACTACCTTTAAAATAGAGTTTGACTTATACCACCCCTTTTTCCAGTGTAAATTCTGCTGGGTTGCCAGGTCACATGACTGAGCTGAATGGAGTTAGGATCCAGAATAAGTCCCACCCCTCCCTCACCTGATTAAGTTACTTAAGTCCATGGATTTCATTGGATCTATGTTGACTATGTTTTAGTTGGATATAACCCTGTGAGTCATTTATACTCTCATTTTCTTTCTTGATCTCTGCTCATTTCCTGGTTAGATAAAGTTCTACAGCCATTTCCCCCCCCCCTTTTTTAAACCTGAGTGCAGATTTAAAAAAGAAAATCAGAAGTCCTAAGCTAGAAAACTAGAGGCTGTTTAAGCACTTTCAGATGGGTCAGAGTGATCTGTCTGGAATAAAAGAGAAGGATGCTACTGCTCAGATACTTAAGAAATCAATGCCAGCGCTGCAGCTGGACTTGGACTTGGCATAAAGGCAGTGCTTTTTAAAAAGTTGTGATACTTATGGACTCAGAGCAATGATTACTGAAGTCCGCTGCTGTTTACACAGCAGCAGCGGCAGCTCTCCAGCATCTCAAGGCCTTGGCTTTTGGAGATCTGTTAAATGACAGTGCTACAGCTTGATGAATGTATGGCATACCATCTGCCCTTAAGCTCTAGCCCCTTCCATAAAATGAGACTACAGTGCTCTTGGAATGCGGCACAGGATCCTCCTGAGAAGTATAGCCACTTTCTGAAGGCATTCTTTTGTAGTTAGAGAAGTTGACTTTAGATGCTAAATCCAGAGGGTTTGGGCACATAAGGTCACTTAGATTGCTATCACGACTGTGAACTTGCTCACAGAAAAGTTTTTTAAAAAATACACAGTCATCTTTTAAAAATTAACCAAGCCCCCTCACTTCTGATTAAATAAACACCTCACATCATCAAGAAAAATGCATTATAGTAATTTACAGAGTAACATAAGCATGGGGAGGGGAAAATTTTGAAGGAGAACAGCCGTGCAAGATGCTACAACCAGGATCCACTGAAGTTAGCTGATAAGTCCAGGGCTGCAACACTTAAGGAAAAGCATGGAGGCAAGTGGAGTGGAAACTTAGAATTAGGACTGATTTAGGATGTTGAAGTTGTTGCTCTATTATGTAAAACTGCTTTGAGAACTTCTTGTTGAAAAGTGGTTTAAAATTCTTAATAATAAACACTAAACTTTGTAATTATCTGAGATCAAAAGAGATGGGAGAAGTAAAGTAGGATACTGCAGGGTGTTAATGAAATCTACTTGCATGTTCTGATTTACTGAAGACAAAATCAATTGCTCTTACAAATTGAAATTGAACAAACAATTTGCCTGTGCGTCACTGAAATCTGCTTTCTTTGCACAGGGACTTCAGCAAGATACAGATTCTTACTTCCGCAGTTTGTGCAGGTTATAATCTGAATGATAGGAACTCATCTGGTACTGATGTTAAATACTTCTAGGTCACCTCCAGCTGTGTAAGACTATGAAACATCTCTGTGTATATACTGTATATGTATTTAAATTTGTATTCCATTCCATGCCAAGAATAATATTACCGTTAACTGCTTGTAATATGAACACTAGACATTATATTGTATGATAAAATGTTAGGATTTGTCAAGGCTTAGTGTCCTGTGTTTGAAACGTATTTCTGTTGTTAGCTGGGGAGAAAGAAGGTCAGTCTTGAAATAGCAGCGCTTTACACTCCTCATTAATAAATAACTGGTTTCCCACTGACCTCAGTGTGAGTTACATTACTCACACATTGGTACTTTTCTTGTCCTTGACCACCCCTATGTATCTAGTTCCCTCTTTGGATTGAAACACACTCACTGTTCTGCCAGTTCCAGTCTCTCTTCTGAAAACGGGCACACAACACCTGTCAAACCCTGCTCCTTTTTTAGGTAAAACCTGGTGGGAGCAGTTTGAGTGTGTTTAAAATTCAGTTTCAAAGAGATTTCACAACTGATCAGCAGCTCAACTCCCTCCAGGTGTGGCTAATTAAAATGCTTTGATCTGGTGGCTAATGCATTCATAGCCTTTGTTGTCTTTATAGCCCTCAGGCTTTTAGCTGGGTTATTATCCAACAAACTCTGCATCCTCCCAGCTATAGTGAAAGTAGAAGTGTGAGGTGGAAGCAGAAGAAAAAGGGGACAACACCAAAGTTTCAAAAATTGAAAAGAGGCCAGGCCTGAAATAGGTGCTCAAAAGAAATGGAAGTGTATTGCAACGTGTAATATGGCCAATGCATATTAAGTATCATGCAGGGGTAAAAATCTTGCATTGCCTTGTGTCACTGACAACAGTTATAGCAGTTCACTTATAGAATATTCCATTGATGTGAGGTGGCCTTGTGCATCCATAGATAATATCCCACTGCAGTTTTAAGCCCTCTCTTTCTCCCGAGAGAATCACCATGAGCACCCCTCCTTCCTATGATGTGGCCATGTCCTCAGGATTCTTGTCCCCCTGCTCAGGTTCCTAACCCCTTAGTTATTTTGTGGGCCAGTCTTCAGGTTTCTGCACAACTGTCTTAGAAATGTTTTGATAAAAGGATAAACTCATCTTAACTCTGTAAGTTAAAGTGTGGGATCCTAAATTTATGCAATGTCTAATTGGTCTAACATCCTCTCTTGCCTCTGTCCAATACAAAAGCAGTTATCTTGTCATGAACAAGTAAGTAGAAGTAAGATTTTTTTTAAAAAAAATGTGAATGCTTATCAAGGTTTTCCACTGAACCATAATAGGAAATTATTTCATAGGAAACACATAATAGGAAACACATTTCATACCAGCAGTTTCGATCATGAAGGAATAATCTGCTAGTATTCTCAGATGGTGAAACTAAACTCTGTGCAGAAAGCTTCCATGAAGCTCTTGTCCCATTTCTGTCCCCTTTAATCCTTACTCTGAAGGTTTCAGAGGGATTTGTGAATTACATAGGCCTTGTGCTGATCTTATGCAACAGAGAGAATGTTATCCTGTGTTAACATGTTATTCGTATAGTCACTTTTTAAACACTGCCATTGCTACAAAGCAGACAGCCCTTTTTGCTGCCTGTATTTCTTTAACCTATACCTGTCATATTTACCTTGTTCTTCTTCCTCTTTCGGTGGAATCTCAAAAGTTCTTTATGTTGTCTTGACACAAAGTTTACAGCAGCATACTCCAGAAGTGCTGAGAATACAAAAAGCAGGCATACAGCCATCCAGATGTCAATAGCCTTGACGTACGATACCTATGGATAGCACAGATAAGAAGATTGCTGGTATTAGAAACACAGATGGGAAGTTCAGTGTCTCCTAACGTCAAGGGAAGAGAAATGTGTTTTCCCAAACTAGAGTGAAAAAACAGGGCAAAAGCCAAATCTATATTCTTTGTAAAAGTAACATTTCCTGAAAACTAAGAGCACTATCCTAAGCCTTCCTGTGCTATTATATATAAACATTTATAAATATGTAGGGTGAGATGTACTAGCTACTGTGCAAATACAGTGTCACAAATCACATGCCTACACTTATACTGCAGGCACAAAAGTCCACCAAAAAGGCTCACAATATTGCCTACAATCTTTTTGCTACAATTTGCATTTCGCAAAAAGGTCTTCTTATTCTAGAGTATGACTATGCCTTTGAGCCAACTTGTTCATACTGTTTCTATTGCCAACTTATTTTATCTTGGTATCCAAGCTAGTAGGTGACATGACATCCAATGACGCCTGCTGCTTGTGGAATGGACATCTGCTCATGCAACAGCATTTCCCTTTCCTCTCCTCCCCCTGCAGCCCCTTGCACATACTCAAATCTACTCTGGAGTGTTGGAGAAACCACTGTAGCAGATATGAGGGAGTTGCAGGAAAGAAGAAAAAGGAAGTCCTATTCTATCCACTCGTACCAACACTGGATATTGCCCAGAGCCCAGTGTGTTTACATGCTGTAATTAAAAATAAGAAAACACACAAATTATTTAATTTTTTCAGTTGTTTATCTGAATAGGAAAATAAAAATCATGTCTTTTGATTTCTAGAAAAATGCTTTCTACAAGTTTTTCACAAAGTGAAAATTAAACTTTTAAACTTTTATTTTTAGGAAAAAATTCTCAGAACAAATTATTTGCTATGTGGAACACACCAGTTCTGTTAGCCTCTCAAAGCAGATGTTTAATCTTTTAGTTGCCACATACTTATGCTTTCAATATTAATTTGGCCTCATTTCTAAACAATTAATACCAAAATTATTTGTCAAAAGTAGTGATGGGTTAATTCAGTCTAGGAAGATCAAGAACTGATGAAAATGTTCACTCTAAGCTAAAAAGGAGCTAATTCACTTTTTTTATTTAATAAAGCGCTTATAACTTTTTTGGGGGAGGGAGAGTGTATTCTTCAAGTTATTATCTATAAAACAGTACATCCCAGCTATTCAAAATAGTCAGAATGTTAGCTTTGAATTGGGAAAGCTTTGGGTCAAGAAAGAAACATTTAAATTTTTCTCTTATGAATTGCTGGGTAGTTCTCTAGAAGCATTTGGAACCTTTTAAAGAAGTAGGAAATATATTACTTTCTGGGGGTGGGCACAGTATTCAGCTCAGTTCTTCACCACATCCATTATGACAAAAGAAATTAAGCTACACAGCCAATTGTACCATTCCTTTTCTTCGCATACATTTGTCAATTCTTTCACAGAACTGAACATATAGTAGTAAAAATTCCAAACAGTATGACACTCAAGACTACTTTCTAGTCTCAGTTATACTGATGTACTGTTCTGTTGAAATCAACATCAGGGTTTCTTCAAAGTGAAAGGAAACGGAATTTGACCTTGACGTAGTAAATCAAATAATAGATATCCCCTCTAGTGATGCTTTATGTCTGCTATCACCTTGTGAACCACACAGAATCAGGGTAGTGTAATAGCCAAAAATGTGTTCAGTATAAAAAGGAGTAAAAGTACTACTCACATCTATATTCACTATATTGTGGCAATGAGTATCAAGTGGATAGTACACAAGAAAGTTAAAATACTATTTCTAAACAGCAGGGTGGGTTTTTTTGACAGTTTGATTATTATAATACCTAGCTTGCCAGTAATTTAAATGTGTGTATATATATAGAGGGATACACATATAATTGAAATAAATGCTAAAATGCTTAACTCAAATAGTTTATTCCCCAAAAGGTTGCCCTAGTGCAAAGATCTTACATTTTTTAAAGGTCTGCACATATTATGGTCATTATCAAGGAAATCTCTCTTCAGTTATGTTTGCAAACACTCATTATATGAGATATCCTATGATGTTGTGATCCACCTTCACTGAATTTCTGGTGATTTCTGGAGAAAGGCACAGAGTTACAACATATGGGCTAAGTCAATGACAAGCATTTACAAACATCATGACCAGGAACAGGTATTGCTTGCTCAGGGAAACTATTTTTGGCAGCATTCTCATGGCAGCTGTATAAGGTATGCTCCGGCCCTTAGATTGGGTCTTAGCAAATCTCTGGACAGTTCTGCATTTGCAGGCAAACTAACATACTTTGCTTCCAAAGGCAGTTGTCATCAAGAAGACACTGTTAATTGATCTAAGACATCATGAGGGGATGCTGCACAGAAGGCAACAGATCAATAAAACCAACAACATTCTACTGCACAGTGAGAGACATCTGCAATGAGAATCTAAATTTGCATCCTCAACAGAGAATTTGACAGTCAGAAAATGATTGAAGCAATTACCATAATGTACAAACTGAAAATGCCCTCTTACCTTTCTTCCTTCAGTGAACTCTGGTATGCGTATATTAGCAGTAGCACATGTTTTAAGATTAGGAGTGCTAGCACATACCATGGTAAAACAAAAATAATGTCCCATAATCAACCAAAAGCAAAACACAGAAACAAAGTCCAAGAGCTTGCATACCTTCGGGAGTGAAGCCCGTGACCCTGAACTCTGAGTTGTCATAGTAAGTACTGTTGTTATACCTAATGCCACTCTGGCTGGAGCTGCATCCATATTGATCCAAAATGACACCCAGGAGAGTATGACAATCAAGAGGCTGGGTATGTACATTTGAATGAGATAATAGCCCATCTGCCTTTCAAGGTGAAATCGAACTTCAATGCATGTAAACTTTCCTAGTTATAACAAAGGAGAATTGTTAGTGGAACTAGCTGAGGTTAGTGGAACTAGCTGGGGTTCAGCAGTGCCTAATGCAATTAAAAATTTTTTTTTCTGTTTATAAAATTGATGAAAATTACAACAGTGTGTAAGTTTAGCCGTGCTTTGCTTGTTCTCATCCATTTCTGTTTATTGAAAAAGACATTAATACCTCAGATTCACAGTATACTTAAATGGTGCTACATGCAAGATACAAACAGGAGAAAGCCTTTCACGCCTTGCTAGCAAACTTCTAGAGCAGCTGACTTGGGCTGGCCAATGTTCTAAACAAAATGTTGGGCTAGGAAGATTTTTAGTCTAAATCCAAAAGGAGATTCTTAAGTGGCCTGGAAAACACAGGCTTTCAGCTGTTCAATAATTTGTATTGTTACTTTCGCTTTTCAGAACAAAGGACTGGCCCACACTGTAAGATCACACCCACAGCATACATCTAAAGCACTCTAATAACAGTCATGGATTTCCCTAAAGATTCCTGGAAACTGTAGTTTGTTAAGGGTACTGAAAGTTGTTAGGAGACCTTTCACATAGCTACAGTTCTCAGCACCCTTAGCAAACTACAGTTCCCAAGATTCTTTGGGGGAATCCATGACTGTTATTAGAATGCTTTAAATGCACAGTGTGGATGTGACCTAAGTCAATGGGAATGTGTCTCATGCAAACAAGTTCTTTAACTGGGCCCTATATTATTATAAAAGTCTTCAATGAAACTTGCTTTTGCATTAAGGAATCTCATTTGTACAACTCTAATGAGAACTGGAACATTAATTTGGGAAGACAGTGAATATAAAGAGCAATAATTAAATTCATGAGATAGAAAAAATAAGTGAAGCAAAATATTGTTTTTTATCTGTGAGACAAGAATTCACTATGTTTCTTTGGAAACTGCATACTTAAATCCATGTTAATATTTCCCCTTTTTGCACTCTGATTGTTTCTTTAATCAAGAAGCTCTTAATGCAGGGACTGGCATATAGTTTGTTCCAGAGGTTAATCAACAGTGGCAAAGCACAGCTGTGCCAGCTGACACAAAGGTGCTTAAGCAAAAGGTGTTTTGCTATCTAGCCAACAGCAGTCCAGATCTAGTATATTTGTGTCTAAAATGTAACATATAAACTCGGGCTGATCTGAACATTCCACCCATTTTTTCCCATGCAATGCCCACTGGAAATAATGCTACATCCTCATGTAGCTTAATTTCCAGGGATATTCTGGACCCATTCTGAAAGCAGTTGGGCTTTGTAGCCACGTGGACCAGCTCTTACCTTTAAGGAAGGTTTTAAAAAATAGATATAAAGCTCACTGTAGAACTGTAAGCTTATTAATTACTCTCCAAACCCTGAAAGTTAAATGACTTCCTTCCTCTCCTGGATATTGCCAAATCCCCTGTGTTGGAAAGAAAAGTCTGAGAAGGGGGGAGGAGCTTTGCCCAGCCCTGCTATAAACTGTAGATGAAAACTGTGACCACATAATGACACAAGAAATTAGGAAGAAACTTTTTCACAATCAGTTACCGTGATAACTCCAAAAATAGCTTAGCAAATATTATTGCTTCTTCTATATTATGCTTTCCTTTCAGAGACCATGGATAAAGGGAATTGGGACATAACAGCCTGATTAAAATGGGTTTTTAGTATGTTTCAGTAAAAAGAACGTGGGAGACATGGGTTCAGATCCCTATTCAGACATAAATCCAATGGTTTCTTTCACTGTGTCTAAAGGGCTCTGACATGAAAAACAGAAAGTTTCAACAATTTACTTGAATTCAAGTGTGTTTCACCTCATGCATCTTCCCCAACGTCTATGGCTTTCACACACACACACACACACACACACACACACACACACACCCTTCATCCAGCTCCTTCTAGTCTCTTGTGTCTCCCATCCTTAAGTCTTCTCTTTCCTAACCTCCTACAGGGAAAATGGACTAATAAAAAATCACCATTTTTCTATTCCAAAAGGCTGGTGATGTTCCTTATTCGAGATTATTACCCCATTGGTTGGGACTTGGTGGGGAAAGCCACAATGTTCAGCATGCAACATCCCACCCTTCCCACAGGTCATTGGTGTTCTGTGTTTACAAGCTTTGAATAAAGATATAAAAGCCCAGGGGAAAATATTGAAAAAATTGGGGATTTTTTTTTTAAAAAAACTTGTTTCTTCCAAGCTCCCCCCCCCATTGAAAAAAATGGAAAAATGGGGGGACTCCAGTTTTTCCCCAATTTCCCCCCCAGGCCTTCACATCTCTAGCTTTGAATATATTGTTGAATAGTTCTAATGACTAACATCAGTGGAAAGAGCAACAACTGGGCTTTCAGTTATCAACAAATGATGTGGTTCTTGTACCTGTGTTGTAATGCTTGGTACAGTAACATAAATCTTTATCTTCTTTCAACAGAAACTGTGGCAAAGTGAGTCCTTCAGCCACCTGGACAGCACCCTTTTCTTGCCATTCAAAGATGAGATCATTCATTGTGTATCCAACTAGGAAAGCAAAGCAAAGCATACATTGACTAAAGCAGTGTATAACTCCAGTGCCAGAAGTTTATCAAAAGTTAAAAAGTAAACATACACAAGTCCATAAAAGACTTTCACTGTCAAATCTAAACTAAACCTCAGTATAATTTATATGTTGCCCTTAAGAAAGCCTATGAGATTATCTGTATGATATATCAAAATTTCTTTGGCAAAATAAGCAGCAAGAAATCACAAATGTTGTTCCAGTAGTGCATTATTTGTATTTCATAAGCCAACGCAGGATTTTCTCTGAATCCAGCCACATGGACTGATGCTGCTCTGCCAGTAATAACCATAATTAATAGCATGGCAGTGCTACACAAACCAGCTGCATAGTGCAGAAAGAGGGCATGGCTATGATGGGATTCAGGTTCAGCCACCTGTGTAACACCCTATTGACTCTTGAGACAATTTGGAGCCAACAATCTTTCAAACTGAACCTTTTATAATAGGATTTCTGCTGATAAGTGAACACAACTGCATGGGCTTGAACACTTGACAAGCATAGCATAGCATATCACCACAACAATATTAGAGCAAGATATTCTGCATGACATAGCATCACATTAGGACTAAGGTCTACATAATATCTCTATTTATTTGGCCAAATTGGTGTTTGTGTCAAGAGTATACAATCTTTTGAGTTACAAATCTTCATCTGATACAAAGGAAAGTCAGCAGGACCAGCTTCATGCATGTGTGTGTGTGTTTGGTGGGTCCCATTCTTCTTCAGTGGGCACAAGTCTTAGCAGGCTATCTTCCATAAGGGGAAGGACAGCAGCAACATTCTCTGATGAGCACTGGGATGGCTTGGAGATGACATTTACATTGCCTGAAATGCACTGCTGATGTAGTATGGGGGCAGCAGCAGAGGCATTGCAGTGAGTTGTCAGCTCAAAGACTTCCCAGTTACTCACTGGAGCTACAGAAAAGGAAGGTCCATGGCAAGTGTCAGTGGTGGGCCCTGCCAGAGTGCTGGAGCCTAACAGGTGCTCAAGGATACCTAGTTCTGATCTTGGACCTTGAAGTCAGCTTACAGGCAGACTTAAAAGAGCCAAGCAGATTACAAATACAAATGATCATCATTACATTATGTAGTTGGAAAACTAACTGCAAATCTTTTATTTCTTCAGACACATGTAAATGAAATCTCCTACCCTAACGCTTTAGGAAAGGATGGGCTTTAAATTCCAGGCACGTTGTGCAGGTTTCATTTTAGAGCAAAAGATACATACATTGAGAGTGAATGGTCATTTTAGAACAACTATTCTTCTGTAGGTGATTAAGTGTTCTTATCTACAGCCGCTTCTTGATCTGAATTCATTTGAAATCTTATAATTGGTCTTTACCCCTGTAGATACCATTGAAACAACTGGTGCATTAGATTAGGTATATTAGCTAGTAATGCAATATTGTGTAAAATTATCATGGTAGCGAGTACTTAATTTCAAACATTGGAAGCTGTTGTCATAACGTATACTTTGCCTAATCTCCACATACCATGATGAAGAAAATTTTTCAAAGTTTGGTTGAGATTTCCCTCAATGAAAAAGGAAAGGCATGCTTCTTCTTCTTCTTCATTATTATCATTATTATTCCAAATGTTGATCTTGGCATTTCAGATGGTGTCAGGGCTACGGTTTCTTAAGTATTGGCTCAAATCAAGCCCAGAGTATTTCCATTAAATGCACATACTACTGATCTCTAAAATGAACCCTCAGTAAATTCATGCAATTTGTTCAGACTTTTTGAAACATAATTATTTTCCATCTATCTGTTTGTCTTTCATGAGATTTTCCTTTAAAATTAAGGTTTGGTTTGGCAATACAAAAAGTATCCTGTAAATAGTTCCTGTTTAGTTTTGATTTCTGTTTCTTACTAGGTTTTTAATACTAATCTAGAAAGCAATCTTAGCTCTTAAAATTGATTTATCCGATATATGTAACCTTACTGTTGCATTTTCCAATGCAATGGGAGAGACCCACAAATGCATATCTTATATCACACTTTGCATGCATTCAGATGAAAACCAGCTGCATGTAAAACAAATTATCATTTGAAGCATGTAGATTATAGCCAGGAGAAAAATCTCATGAATGCAACTCATTGAAACTGACAAGAAACAACTGCTATGTCAAAATGGATTTTCTGAAATGCGATGTATTCATTTAATATGTATTTTAATTATAATTATCTACCATGGCCACTATTTTTTCAATGATGCAAATAGTTTAAATATAAAAAATGCATAGCAATTGTTGATATATTATTTCCTTTTTATCCATACCTTTTTTCTTTTTGAGATACAAGGTAACTTGGCATTCACTTTTTCATTGCTATGTTTTAAAATCACTAACAAAATTATACCAGTTTACTGAAGTCTGAGATAGTATAAATTACTCTACATGGCTGTAGTTGGGTTTAATTTCTTCTTCTTCTTCTTCTCTCTCTCTCTCTCTCTCTCTCTCTCTCTCTCTCACAAACACACACACACACACATACACACACACACACACACACTATAGCCTATGTTAAGACTTATATTGTACCAGCATGCACATATCCTTTACCAACAGGCAGGCAAATTTATTTCCAGGAAATCTGGCATTACATGAGCAATAAGACAGTGTCACAGGCAGATATTCCAACAAAAACATCTAGGATGTGGGTTTCATTATCTAAATAGAATTATATATTTCATTATCTAAATAGAATTATATAATAGCCACACTTATGGGATACCCTCCATGGATAATACATGAATTAAGATGAAAGGTTTGGATACTAAGATATTAACAGAGCAATCATAGTCTCTGGGAGGGGCCCTCAGGGGCCGTATGAAACATTGTATCTTACTCTATGAGGTCATAGAGAGAACTGCAAACTTATCCCCCTCCTGCTGCTGTGGAAATATCCACAATCCAGGCCCTACTAATGTCAGTATAACCAAAGAAGGGATGTTTCGGGGTGATTTGGATGTGCATGAGGAGAATGGACAATGAGAAGGCTGAATTACAAAGGATCCAGTCTCTTGCAATGCCAGAAGAAATTTATGCCAGCCCAGGAGCCGGGAGGGGAAATAGTTAAAAAAAGCACACACACACCCAACAAAGGGGGGGTTGGAAGAAGAACACACTCGATCACACTCTTCCACCCTCATTCCACCCTACTGGGGAGACTTCAGCAGGGCTTTGGATAAGGCTGAGAAACCACCTTCAGGCCCTTTCCTCCCATGGCCTTAGAGATGTTCACAGAAAGAAGAGTTCTTGTTCCCTTCTTTCCCCTCAAAACACAGCAGAGTTGAGTGGACATTATACCCCATCCCACATGACTCAGGAGGCTTCCTTGATCCTTCAGAGGGGCTTTTGGATGGACTAATGTGATTTCTGGAGGGATGCGAAACTGTCCTTGTGTGAGCTTCCTTAACTTAGGACGCACGGTTTTCATCTCATCTGTGTCTCTTCCATATGTAATTCAATATATGTGTCCTTTTAAAATCAGAGTTATATACACAAGGCCGAGCTTTTACACACATTGGTGGTCCAAGAATGATTAAGAGATTAGTGTTGTGCCAAATTTTCATGAGGTTGGATTTTCAATATGAAAAATGGCAGCAATGGCCCCAATTTTAGGGTGTCTTTCTCCTCAAGTGTGTGATCCCAGCCAATGAGGAATCACATAGAGAACATGATGTCCTGGCATCACGTAGCTGATCAGATTTGTGACGATGTCACAAAGGCCAAACAAAACTCTCCTATTGCTCTTACTCTGAATGGTGCAGGAAGTATGACTATGTTTGTTCACTTCATCTACGCAACCTAATAACATTCCCCATCTTGCTGCAGTGTACTGATAGTTTGCTTTTCCAATGCTAAGGGCTAAGGCTCTTATCCCAAAATCAAGTCATATGTCTAGCTGGGTCAGAATGTAGACAGAATGTGATGCAATCTGAATGCACTTCCGCATTCAGCTAGGACTGGGAAAGGCTTCCCAGCTCAGTTGCCTCCTATACTTCCCCTTGACACTCATCTCCTTGCAAATAGTTTTGCACCCTTTGAAAAAAGACCTTGCATTAAACCTCCTATTGCTGTTTCTTGTTTCATAGGGGTTAAAAAATTAGGGCAAACATAAGTGCCCTAATGCAACTATATTATTTAATAAGCCAGTTGTTATATTCTTTAGGTTCTCTGCACAGCAGTTCTTCCTGTAGCATATTTGTTATTTTTAACTCTTTGCTATAGGGTGAAAGATTTCTTTTAATAAAACAAAATGGCAAAAAGGATAAATAAATAAATAAAATACCATCTCTCCTGAACCTTGCATGCTATCCATGGAAATTTGTTTTTAAAAACTGCAAATTGTATAGCATATGTTGGAAATATATTTAAAAATTATAACTAACAAAAGTGTGATTTCATTTAATTAGCATGTAATAAATACATAAAACCCCCAAGTAGTATAGCTTTCAACTGCAAGAAGCAATTTGGTACAGTCTCAGATTCTTCCATTTTATGGCCATTTGGCCCCATTGTTTACAATTCTTTCTCCTTTTCCTACGCATGTGTGTATGTATGTCCATCTGCCAACTAAAGGTAATACTTCATGCATGTGATGATATGGAAGTTTATATCACAATAAATCTGTTACAGAACAATCCTATGCGTGTTTACTCACAATTAAATCACACTGAGTTCAATGGGCCTTATTCCCAAGGAGGAGAACATAGGATTGTGCCCTTAATCTTTAAAGTGCCACAAGACTCTTTTTTTGCTTTTGCTGTAATAAACTAATATGTCTAGTCTTCTGGAGTTTTATACACTGTTAGTGTCCCATATATTAGACTGGCACTGAGCAAGCTATGTGTCTTTTTAAATGGTGATTTATTTCATTTTTAATTTGTAATATCAAAACACATAAATGATCTTTATAGATCACAAGAGACTACATATCCTATTAAATCATGAGTGCATCATCGACCATTGGTTAGAAACCCCTGGAATGATCTCCCAAACTGTTACACTGTCTTTGGACTGATCCTTTGAGCAGTTGGCATTCTCTCTGTTTCTCTCTCCCGCACACACAGAATAAGATTAACTTAAGACTGCTTTGCTGATAACAGTGTCAAAACTATTTTATTGCATTGCCATCATAAGCTGACCCAAGACATAAATATTAAAAGTCTGTATTAATGCTACTGCACCAGAAATGACATCATGATCTGACGCACTTTGTGCACCAGAGGCAGATAAAGTCACTGTATGTGCTTCAGTTGGGCAGAGTGAGGATATGAAGAGATGGGAACAGACAGCAGACCATGGGATATTCTAAAGACCTTTCAGGTACCACAAAGCCAACTTTATTTTTGTAATTCTACATGCTTGATTCAGAGTAGAACCAACAAGGATGTGGTTAACAGTCAGCATAGTGGGACAGTCTTGCCTTGGATAAAATGCTGTGGTAGGTATATAAGTGCAAGCCATGCAACATCAAGGAGGGTACAGGCAAAATATCCCCAGCCCATCAGAGCTTTCCTCCCCCCCCAGCCTAATTGGGCCATGTGCCACCTGCAGCCCAGTCATTCTGGAGGAGAAACAAGGCCACTTCAGAAATGGTGTAGAGGAAGACAGTGGGAACACATTCACTTGCCCTGCGGCCATCGTCACATCTTTGTCGTCTCTCTCTCTCCGCTATCCACATGTTGAGGGGAATATCTGAAGAGGGGAGCCTGCTCTATATATGCCTAGACTCACCATGTGATTTGGAACCTTTATTGCACAGGGTTCTAAACTACGGGGGGGGGGTTCTATACATGCAGAACAGGCTTTTTCTTCCTAGTACTTTTCTCCTAGCATGTGGCCAGAAGGGTATGGGGCCAGTGGAGATGCTAAGGAGAGACTGGGCCCAGCAGGCACAGCCCCACTCTCTTCCTCCATGTGATTATGATCACATAGAGGATAATGCCTAAAGCAGACTACAGTGAGCCGCTTTTCCAGGGAAACGGCCTTCGTAATCCGTATGTGTTCCCAAAAGCCTACTCTGGTCTATGGTATCAGGGTTTGAGTGTCAATAACAGCAATTTTGTGCAAGTGGTGAACTCAATGACCTTTAAAAAGAAAGAACTGGAAAAAATCTTTACTTTTATTTTTCATTGCTACTTTCCCTTTCTGTAGCATTTAGCACCACCTGCATTTATTTGAAACAACTGCATACCACCACCACCTGCTTAGTTTTATCATGCACACAAAAGTGCCCTGGACCCAATGGGAAGCTCTGTGGTGGTTTTGAGCAGTAAATAATTATACAGCCGCAAGAGTGGCTGTATACTATAGCCAGCATGGATTTTTTGCATTCCACAATGTTAAATTGAAAATACCCCCATGCCATTCTGCTGCTTCCCATAGCTCATTTCAAAACAAAACCTTACAAAACTTGTAGTCATGTACTCAGAAACGCTTGCTTAATAAGCCTCTAAGTTTTCATGACAATACACAAAACAGAGATAATTGAGAGTTCAAAGTGTAAAACAAGAGAAGAATTATTCACAAAGAGCTCAGTTTGATTAGACATTTGCTCTATAATTCTCAAAGCCACAGTGATTTATTCTGTTCTCATTACTTTTTTACAAATTACTATTTAAGGCACATGTTCCAGAGCAACTTTGCTTTGCTGACTGAATCTGAGTGGATCTCTAGGAAGTCTGCTGTGGTTAAGAAATATCATGATTACTGCAGTGATCTTCATGATTACTGCATCATAATTACAACTTCCCTGCAAGGCATGCCTCTAGGAAAGTTAAATGCACGAGGCTCTGCCTGAAGATTGGAATTTCTGAAGCTAAGTATATCACACATGCTTTTCAGCCTGACCCGAGCTCAACTGAGAAAAACAAGATGATACCATAGTTTTACATTCCAGTTCACTTATTCCAGTCTGAGAGGAAGATGATCGCTACTATTAATATAAACCACATATACATTATATATAACACTTGATAGTTGTCATTTCCTCCTGCCCCATATGTGGACCATTATAGACAACTATCAGCAGGGGGGCAATTTGGATATTCAAAAGAAGATGTGAGATAGGAAGCATCAGTGACTGGTCTTTCCACTCTCAGAACTCTGGGTCTTATTCAAAGATGGTGGGGAGATTTTCTCCATGGGGAGATGCATATTCTGGAGAATGTCTTTCATTTATTATTATTGTTGTTGTTGTTGTTGTTGTTGTTATTATTATTATTATTATTATAAAGTAGTATTTTGGCAAAATCAAAAAAATATTTTGGCTAACATACTGCCACCCTTTCAATTGGACTTCCCCTTCCTCTCCCCCCCTGCAGGTGATTTCCAAATCTGTTGCAGAGGCTCCCACAAGGGGAAGTAGAGGAAGGGGAAAGAATCATTGTGCAAGTGGGAAGTCCATTCCACTTGTGCATGGACACCATTTGATTTCACCCATTACAGCTTATAATGATCTATATAACATCAACATGAAACATGATACGTTTGAAGAGGACAGTTCTTGCCTGTGAAAACTCATGCTGCAATACATAAGTTGTCTTAGAGGTGCCACAGGACTGTCTACAATGTACATGAGAATACTACATTCACACTTACAGCTTTCCAGCTGCATTATACATGTTTGGACATCCATTGGGAAATTTTTGAGGTCCATTGGACAGGAGAGTATTAAAGTCAATCTGAAAGAATACAAAAGAACTATTATAAAGTGTACCTTGCATAGCACACATTCCCTCACATTCAAAATTACTATGTGCACACATCCATACAAAATAACAAGCAAGACTCTTGGCAGTCAGGCAAATGTATGAATCAGGCATTTGGAAAATAATATAAAGTCAATTTGCTTAATACACTGAAGAAATATATTTTACAGCTGCAATTCTACAAACCTCACTTGGAAGTAAACTCTATGAATATCAGTGGGTCTTACCTCTGAGTAAAACATGTTTGGGTACATATCCCCCCAGTATTTTGTCAACACAATTCACATACGGATTGAATCATAGAATCATAGAATAGTAGAGTTGGAAGGGGCCTATAAGGCCATTAAGTCCAACCCCCTGCTCAATGCAGGAATCCAAGGTGTATTGGATACACCTGCAGGAATCCAGGTGTATTGTAGCCTAGAACCCAATCCTGTTAGTCCATGTTAAGCTGTTTGAGATATTATAGTTAACAAAACATTGTAAATCTTTGAAATAAAAACATTCTGAGCCTGTCCTCTTCAAGGAAAGGGCATCATTAGTCAATAGATGCCAAAAGGCTGGAAGGTGTTCATGGGAGAATCTGCAAACACGAGTGCATATGAAGGGCCATTGGAAAATAATTCACAGAGGTTTTGCAAAAAATATCCAAGGGTGTGTGTGAAACCTAAACCATGCTACACTTCCCACAACATCCACATGAATGTTGCATTCCAGCACAACATTCTACACATGTATTCCTCAATGGATAAAGAGAGTTATGCTGGAACAGGACAGATGAATGTCTCCCACAAAGGCAGGGAAAAAATCATTTGGTGTCTAATTCACACCTGCCTAAGGGACAGTTATTTCTTAAGGCTTTATTCAGATGATTAACTTGCTGAACGACTGTCAGGACCTGAGCCCAAATCAGGTCCTGAATCAGAGAAATATCAGGCAGAAATTTCAATTGTTCACAACTACCCAAGTTTGATAGTTATTTCAGCTCCAACTACCTTTATCAGTTTAATAGATTCTATGGTGCTGCTACATGATGGCACTCATGTGGGAAAAAGTTGATTCTGCACAGCTGTTAGTTATTTGACTTCACTTTAAATATTGTTATAGTTCCATCCTGCTCTTAAAACTACTAAAATCTGCTGTGTAAGCTTCATTGGGTCATCCAATACAACTGAATGGTGGGAGATTCGTGACAGAAGTATTTCTTTATACATCACATACTTAACCTATGGAATTTGCTACCACAAGGTATGGTTAGCCACCAATGTAGATAGTTTCAAAAGAAGATTAGACAAATTCATGGAGGAGAAGGCTACAAATACTAGTCATGATGGCCATGGGCTGCCTCCTGGATCAAAGACAACATCTCTGAATATCATTCACTAGGGGACAACAGTAGGAGAAAGCTACTTATGTCCTTATGTCCTGTTTGTGGGCCTCCCATAGGTATCTGGCTGGCCACTGAAGAAGAGGATGCTGGACTAGGTAGGCCTTTGGTCTGATCCAGCAGGACCATTCTTAGTTTGGTACGATATGATATATAGTGGTCAATCACTGGCAAGGTGAGAAAGTAAATATCATTCCATCTCCAGAAATCTAGAAGTGAATAATCACTGAATTGTTATTGAAATAAAGAAAGGCATTCAGAGTAGAATCAAAAACTTCAGTTCACTAGTGCTATATAGGAACATCCAACCAGAGAAGAGAACCTCCCCAGAAGAGACACTAATAATGGCATTACACCTTCCTCCGACATCTAAACTTCAATATGCCAATTGAAAGCTAAAAACAATAAAATAGACTCTTGGCAAAATATTTACTTTTTGCTTTTAGAAGAAAATTCAGTAAAGAAACCTTTGGGTCAATTCAAACTTATGATCTTCACATGGGGACCATGATATGGGACAACCACTTTATGCCCTTGTATCTATCTGTGTGAACAATCCACAACAAGTGAATGCAATGATAGTTTTACGGTTTTCTTTTATGGCATGTGTACCACATCCAAACTATATCATAACGTCATTGCTTCCATATAACATCAGATCAGTTTATTTGCAATTTACCTGATGGAATAAAGAACATTTCCATTTTTAAAAATCCGTAGCAACTTGTTGTCTGTTGTTACTTCATGAAAATTAGCACCCTTTTCATTGGCGAAGAACAAGTCAGGTTTCCAAATAGAGTCCAGCATGGATGGATCCAAATCTAAAGAGTCATCAGGATATTCACTATAAGCAAGACGGGGATCATTCCAGTTCTGACGGAGAAAGATGTTCACTCGATAATCCTAAAGGGAAAGCAAAAGTATTTAGTGTTTTTCACAGAGTAGCTCTTATCTTTCATTTAGGTGAATAATATGGATTTTATTAGCTGTATCCTTTAACTGAACACAACTCCTAACATTATTGTTTATAGCACTAATCACTGACTTCAACCTTATATTATTCAGACATTAAACATAATATTGAATTAAAACCTAAATTACAGTAAAATATTAATCCATGAATTTGTAAAGAAATGACCACAGTCCTCAAACACTAATTATACAGCCATGAGAGTGGCTGTATACTATAGTCCCCATGGATTTTTCACATTCCACAATTTTAAATTGAAAATACCCCCCATGCAATCCTGATGCTTCCCATAAGCTCATTTCAAAACAAAACCTTACAAAACGTATAGTCCTGAACTCAGAAACACTTGTTTAACAACCCTCCAAATTTTCATGGCGATACACGAAACAGTCAGAGAGAACTGAGAGTTCAAACTGTAAAAAGAGAGAAAAAACACCACCCTTTTCAAATTTTCTGTCAGAGTTCTCATAATTTGTTGAAATTTAATTTAAAATTTAAATTAATTAAAAATCAGCCATGCCCACAGAGTACCTGTAATCCTATTACTGACCTTGCCTCATACTCTGACTTCATCTTCTGCAGTTTAAAATTTTAAAAAATGACTGGCTGATTATTAATTAAGAAATTTAGCATTGAACTCAATGATAAGGCCTCCATGTTCAGTAAGAACCAACTGTCAGTGTTCTAAAAGCCAGACTCCCAGCTGCTGGCTAATCAGGGGGCCACACCCACACCAGACCTTTATTTAGACACTTTAGACAGTCATGGCTTACCCCAAAGAATCCTTGGAATTGTAGTATGTGAAGGGTGCTGAGAAAAGACTCTTATTCCCCTGACAGAGCTCCAGTGGCCAGACTGGTTAAACAGTCAGCCGCTCTGATTGAAGTTCTGTGAAGGGAACAGGGCATCTCGTAGCAACTCTCAGCACCTTTCACTAACTACACTTCCCAGGATTTTTTGGGAGAAGCCATAACTGTGTAAAGTGAAATAAAGGTCTGGTGTGGATGTGGCCAGGGACAACTTTGGTTTAAATTTGGGTGGGAGGCTGCATGTGCCTGCTGTAGAATAAAAAGGTGGAGGAAACCATAAAAAAAGATGATACTGTTCACAGTGTTTTCTTTTTGGAAAGGAAAGAGGCTTCCCCTTTGCCCACCTATTCAATCTCCTCCCCTCCCCCTCTTCTCTCCCTTCCTGTCCTCCCCCCACCCCTCCCCCAGGTCAGTTTCACCTATCCTAAGCATGATTGCACAGGTATAAATCCTACTGAACTCAAAAAGCATGCAAAATATCACAATGTACAATGTTTGTGCAATATACAATGAACAATTACATATAATTTCTGCCAATTTGGTGTCATTTTGTTTAAGCGATGTGTCATCTCATGTCACCACTAATGTTGCAAAGTTTCTCCTCACTACTATGCAAATTAGGAAAAAATGCTGTCAGTCCGCTTTTTAAAGAATTATTCATGGATTGTAGGAATTTTGGTAGTATTGTTTTTTAAAAATTTTAATCTTTCTTGCTGTTTTCCTTTTTTAATATCTGGTCTGTGACCATAATAAAACAATTCATTCATTCATATAATTTCAAAGAACAATAAAATGGATATTGGAAGCTTGTATTATATAGTTTGAGAACTGGTAGAGCTAAAAGTAACAGCGAATGAATATGAGGAAATGCAATTACAGCTGGAGATGTGAGTGTGGAGGGTGAATCCATTGAGTGAAAGCTGGATGATAAAAAAATATAATACAGCCTTTGTGATGGTAAAAATAGTGGATGATTTGTATATTTGCCCCCAGGTAGTGAGCCCACCAACTTTAGGAACAACTCAGTGAGCCATCAGGGCAGAATTAAAACCCCTCTGGCCATTTTTCACTCTCTAATAAAGCTTATGATGATGTTCATTGAAAACTGAGCATGCCCTTGAATTTGGGGATTTAGAGGTGACTTCTAGTGCTGTGTGTCTAGGGTAGCATACATGCTCAGTGGCATTATTCTATACTTACATCTTTTATCCATTTAGTTTTAGCACAGAGGTGATAACATCTAATTTTTAATATCATAGCAAAATTGTATCTGTGCTCACTTGAGAGTAAAAACATCTATGAGGAATATTTGTCATAAGTGCATGATGAGCATAGCAAAAGCTGGTGGCAGTGGCAGTAGTGTAAGTCACAGTAGCGCTGTTAATTTCATCAAGGTCATTCAGTCAAGGAAGAAATGGGCATGCACAAAACAATTGCCATTCCTGGTGTACCAGCCCTTAAAAGAATCTCTCTAGCTCCTTTCCCCATCCCCCCTGGTTTTTTTATCTCAATAATATTTCAACAGAATATTGCTTCTCTGCTTTTTATTTCAAAAAACAGCACCTTTAGTTGCTTGAACAAAATCTCCAGCATGCTCTGATCTTCTAATTTCATTACCATTTGTTCAAACTTGGATGAGCACATGGGGATGCATTTGCCAACACCCCCAAGCAGCTTTACTCCTAATATTTTTAAATCTAACTTGGTGGAACTGGATACTATAATTAAAAATACAGTGAATGGTTTACAATGAACCCCATTTATGCTTTACATGCTTACAATACAGAGCTGTTAAAAACCACACAAACATTCTTTGAGAAAGGCAAAATATAAACACATCCAAGTTCCTCACACTGGGGGCTTTAGCAATGGCTCCCAGGCACTTCACTCTCTGTGCCACTAAATTAACTTACCAGAGGAGGGAGCTGACAACCTGTTCTCTGCTGTACTTCTATGCAAACATAGCAGATGGGCAGAGAGTAGCATTACGCCTACTCACACAGCAGGAGTCAGGTATGAAAGCAGAGCTGAAACAGTCTTCAGCTAAGTTCTGCACACTAATAAAAACCAACAGCCTCAGATACAGCTGTAAAAGCCCTCAAAGGTTGGTTTTTTAAAACTCCTTGGTATTGTGCAGGTCCTGAGCTAGCTTACAGATGGATGAATCCGTCTGTTTCCATACTGTGTTCACTCATAATTCTGTTTCATCCTGTTTCCACATTAATATGTGTGGGGTTTGTTTTAAAAAAATGAATACATATTTAAATAGTGTTTTAAAGACACATTTTATATCCAAATAAGCATTTCATTTCTAAAGCTATGCTTTCTCAAAACATGCATTTTAAAAATGCTTTTTTTAAGAGAAGAAATGTGTCACAATATTTGAAGAAGTGCAAAAGCTGATGGACAGCTATGTTCTGATTGGCAAATTAGTCCAAGGGCTGCAGCTCAGGTCAGTTCATATCAGAATTCCAAAGACAGAATTCCTCACACGTTCCTTGCCCCTTGGGCACAGCTCAGGGGAGCTCCAGAGCTTTCAGAGCAAATGAACTGTACAGACAGGCAAGATAGAAGCTTTGAGACAAAGTACAAATGCTCTGGCAACTGATCCCTGATCTAGTCTAACTAAGCCCAGGAAAGCTCCTCGCCCAAAATAAGGCACAGCTTTATATACTCTTTGTAAGGCTTCTTCCTATCGGATCTGACTGATAAGAGCCCTGACCTCAGTTAACTACAACAAACTTGCTTTATATTCAGCCAAACCCCACTTTCCCCATCAGGAACCCTTTGTTGAGCAGAAACTTGTGACCTGAATTCAAACTGGGCAGGATGGGAGTAAAGAAAGCCAGAGCATCAAAATAGTGCCCCATGTTTCCTAAAGAATTTATGGGAGGAGATAAGTGGACATTTTAACAGAAAACAATGACTTGGATTTATCAAGGAAGGTGTAAAAAGGAACAACTCAGATAAGTGTACAGTTTAAGGCAAGTCTAAACAGACAAATAAAAATAGGAAGGAATGGTGTCTAAGTAATTTGTTATTCACACAGGTGACTGACTGATTAAAATTTCTCAGACCTTTCTATTGGTAATCAGGTATGATATTACCTTAAAAAGAAAAGAAAAAAATACATTGTATATAGAATCTTCAGCATTTTTGCTTACAAACCATGTGCACTTTTGAAATGTTTTCCAAATGTTTTCGTTTGTCTCTGCATGGTCTATATAACTTAATATTTGGTGGGTAGGGGAAGAAATTCATGGTGCCAAAATGCTATTCTTGAGCATTCCTTTTTTCTAGTAGGAAAATTAAATTGTGTATTAGGACAATATACAAATATTCACCCATTTTGATTTTCAAGCCAAAAATAAAGCTTTTTGGTGGTGGATATGAGTGTTACTGAAAATACTCTTAGTGCACACCTTTCTCGTAGCCTATTCACTGCTAGTGTTTCTGCTGCTGCTTTAATGCCTTTTTGCTCTTTGCAGCTTCCCCCCCTCTTTCTTAAGAATTATCCCAACCAATCAGCAATCACATGAGGATGTCACAGTGCTACATAGCCACAGTTGCTTTCAAAGCAGATGAAAGCAACTGGGAGTGAAGGCAATGCATCCTACACCAATCACAACAGAGCTTGGAAAAGTTACTTTTTTGAACTACACCTCCCATCAGCCCAATCCAGTGGCCATGCTGGCTGGGGCTGATGGGAGTTGTAGTTCAAAAAAGTAACTTTTCCAAGCTCTACAGTGATCCTGCCAATTGGAACACTAATTGTCTTCTCTTGGAGCAATCATCACCACTTCCCCACCCCCGCAAAGGGGTATATTTCAAAACGGGGGGGGGACTCACAAGGAGTGTGGCACTTTCAGCTCAGCTCTATGCTTTGTGTGTCTCATATATCCAGAAGCATGCATGCAGATAGCTCCCCCTTTCACTGAATAGGGAAGCCTCCATGCATGTTCCCCAATCAGTCATTAACCTGTTGTGTAACTGTAACAGTGGAAGCACTAGGGGGGAAATAGTGCTCCACGTGTTGCTAATCAAAATTGTCCATAACTGACTGTGGTCATTCCTGCCAAATAAGATTTTATATTTTCACAGAGATAAGAAGGCTTGTTAGTTCTGGCCCTCTCTTTTGTGCAAAAGATGGGAATAAATTATATTTCTAACCATTAAACTGTGCAGAATATCATTCAGAATTTTAAAGGCAAAGACCCTCAGATATGATCTGAAAATATTTCAGCCTTTTTTTGGTCTTCCCCTTCTAAACATGAGAGACTCTTGCTAATAAGAGTTGCACAATTGCCACTTGCACAATAGCCAACAGACAAAATAAATCTTACTATTGCTGCATTTCTAAACGTTTGCAATTCTACCTGTGTTACAAATGCTTATTTGCTGATGCAGTGCATCTGTCAAGAAAAAAATGTGGCAACCCTAATCCTTATCCCCAAAAGGTTGTCTCCGGACTCTCAAAATAAGGCCTATACCATCTTTGCTTTTACAACACAACAGCAGGACATAATTCAGCACTATGGGATGCAACAACATCTTTGAATGAATTTTTATGTCCATTTCAGTCGGGTTTCAGGCCTGGTTTTGGCACGGAAACAGCCTTAGTCTCCCTATATGATGACCTCTGTTGGGAGAGAGACAGGGGGAGTGTGACTCTATTGATTCTCCTTGATCTCTCAGCAGCTTTCAATACCATCAACCATGGTATCTTGGGAAGACTGGCTAAATTGGGAGTGGGAGGGACTGCATGGCAGTGGTTCTGCTCCTACTTGGCGGGTCAGCTTCTGTCCTGTTCAGAGTGGGATCCACGAGGCTGAGGTGCAGGTGTAATTAATTCTTGTTTTATTAGAGTAATGGATACATCAAAAGCAGTATGTTTCATAGAGAGCACTAAACTAACTCACTAGAATTCCCTAGCTGCACTCTAGACATGCTCCACAACGTATAAAGAATGTTGACTCAGCAGCTCCTCCCCTGGAGCCGCAGGTTTAAGTAGGGAAAGTCCTTGATCTTAATCTCTGACTCCTTCTCAAGTCCTGCCTCTGACCAGTCCGTTTCTTGCGATGATGAGCACGGGGTGATGGGGGGCATGCGTCCAATGGCTCGTCCGAAAGGGCCTTGGCAACAGGCTCGATGTCAGAGGAAGGTTGCTCTCCTGGCACCTCCCGAGAACCTCTAGGCAGAGGGGGAGGGAGCACGCCCTCCAGACCAACTTCCAACGGCTCCTCGTCTTGGTCTGGGGGTGGGGCACGCCCTTCTTCAGAGAGCATGCCATCCGTGGGAACTGACCCTGGCTCCAACTCACTCCCACATCCCCTATCCTGCGGAGACTCAACAACTCCTGGATCTACCGCTCCTTCTGACAGCTGGGGACCCTGAAACTCATGCCTTCCCCCTTCCTGGCCCCTGTGGAGGAGCTGAGGCCCAACAGCTCCAGAAGGTGGTGCTTGGGGAACATTGCTCGGCACCCTGGACTCTCCAGTATGGGGTTACACAGGGGTCAGTTCTGTATCGCATGCTGTTCAACATCTACATGAAACCATTGGGTGCTGGCATCTGGAGCTTTGGAGTGCGTTGCCATTAGTATGCTGATGACACGCAGCTCTATTTCTCCTTTTCATCTTCTTCAGGTGAGGCTATCAATGTGCTGAACGAGTGTCTGGTTGAGACAATGGACTGGATGAGGGCTAATAAACTGAGGCTCAATCCAGACAAGACTGAGATGCAGCTAGTGGGTGGTTCTTCTGACTGGATGGTGGATGTTCAACCTGTGCTGGATGGGGTTGCACTCCCCTTGAAGGAGCAGGTTCTTAGGTTGGGGTTTTTCCTAGAACCATCTCTGTCACTTGAGGTTCAGGTAGCCTTGGTGGCATGGAGTGCCTTCTACCAACTTCGATTGATGGCCCAGCTAGGCCTCTATCTGGACAGGGATAACCTGGCTTCAGTTGTCCATGCTCTGGTCCAAGTTAGATTACTGCAATGCGCTCTACGTGGGGCTGCCTTTGAAGAGGGTTTGGAAGCTGCAGCTTGTGCAAAATGCAGTGGCCAGATTGGTAACGGGGACCAGACAGTTTGAACATATAAAACCGATTCTGGCCTGCTTGGATTGGCTGCCTGTATGTTTCCGAGCTTGATTCAAGGTGCTGGTTTTAACTTATAAAGCCTTACACGGCTTAGGACCACAATACCTGATGGAACGCCTCTCCTGATACAAACCCACCCATACACTACGCTCAACATCCAAGGCCCTCCTCCGGGTGCCTCCTCGGAGGGAAGCTGGGAGTCTGGCAACAAGGGAGAGGGCCTTCTCAGTGGTGGCCCCCAAATTATGGAATGATCTCCATGACGAGGTGCGCCTGGCCTGGCACCAACACTGTTATCTTTTTGGGCCAGGTCAAGACTTTCCTCTTCTCCCAGGTATTTTAGCATGTGTTTTTAAATTGTTTTTAAATTTTATAAATTGTGTTTTTAAATTGTTTTTTGTGTTTTAAAATTTGTATATTTGTTTTTAATGTTTTTAATTGCTGTAAACCACCCAGAGAGCTTTGGCTATGGGGCAGTATATAAATGTAAGAAATAAATAAATAAATAAATAAAAGGATATAAGAACATCCTCTTAGCCTCTTCTACATATTACAATAAGCATATGTGACCAGATTCACTCATTCTCCACACACAAAAATCTATTATTTTTCCATTTTTCAGTCAATGACATAATTTTTGTGTAAAACATACTGTTTTAATGGCAGAAAGATATCTCAGTAACAAATATCTCATTAAAGAGGCGTATCCTGGAAAAATAGTTATGGAGGAAATCCTCTGTCTCTCAAGCTCACTTGGGCCTGAAGCAGTCTTTACTCCTTTCCTTTACAGATCCTCGGGTTCATTAAAATATTTTGAAAACCCAGGTTATGGTGCTAATGAGCTCACACACTTTTGGTCCTGGATTATGGATTATTGAGCTGAATTTATAAGAGTGGAGGTTCAATTGTTTAAACCCGAGGTTCCCAACATGGTGCCTGTGGACACCATAAGGCCATCAGTCACCCACTTTGGCAACCACCGAGGTCCGCTGCTCCTCCAATTTTTTAAAAATAGGCATTTTATTGCTGGTGGGTTTTTTTAGAGGTGTCTTTTATCTATGTTTCATATGTTTTAGAGGGCAGAGATGTTTGCCTGTTTGGGGGAAAGGTCTGAGTATTGTCATTTTTTTTTCTTTTGTGAAATGGATATTTTGTGGCACCCACAACAATCTTTTAGATTCCAAACCATCACCCCCCTCCAGTACCAAAATAAGTCAGAGGCCCTGTTAAATAAAATTAGGTATCTGACATGTATTTAGTAGAGTCAGGGGGGAAATGTTCGGGGGAGATGGTTTTCAGTTCAATTCTTTGCTCTTTTCGTCAGGCAGGCGAGAGAAGAGGCAACCCAAGGGAGCTAGTTTCTGAAATGGTAATCTCTTTGCTGTAGATGTATGTAGGGTTGCCACATCTTTACAAGCCCCTGTCACTGTGCTTATAGCAGCAACATCATCTGCAGGCAGGTGATACTATTTATCTCCATGATGTGAAAGCAGCTTCACCTATTTTGCTTGTTTGTTTTTTGTCGAACTGGCCAGGCTATTTTAGTTTTGTTCTGGTCAGTTGACAATGTCAGCAAGGAGGGAGGGGGTGTTTTTTCCACATCTCTGTCCATCAGTTATTTAACCAGTTCTACTGCTGCTGCCGAACAAAGCTGGGAGGGAGATGAAGTGTGACAGAAGGTGAGATCAGAACAAAAAGAGGAGGGAGGGGGTGTTTTTTCCACATCTCTGTCCATCAGTTATTTAACCAGTTCTACTGCTGCTGCCGAACAAAGCTGGGAGGGAGATGAAGTGTGACAGAAGGTGAGATCAGAACAAAAAGAGGAGGGAGGGGGTGTTTTTTCCACATCTCTGTCCATCAGTTATTTAACCAGTTCTACTGCTGCTGCCGAACAAAGCTGGGAGGGAGATGAAGTGTGACAGAAGGTGAGATCAGAACAAAAAGAATATTGTTTCCTTAATATAAATAGTAGTTAGGCATCATCAATACCTCTTTGGATTATATTGAATCTTGGCTATCTGCAGCTTTACTGATTGGAGCCATAAGTCTGTTTTCAGATGGTAAAGGCATTTGTTTGACAGACAGGCCCAGTAATGAACCATGTACCCAAAAGTGTGATTGCTGACTGTGACAGAAGGCATATGGATTTTTTATGTAATCCCTGTGTTTATCATCAATGCTACTGCAAACCAGTCACCAGGGAAGTGAACTGTGGTAAACAATTTGCTGAAGGCCTGCTTGGTAAAGCATGCAGACTTTTTGCTGTTTTCTGTGTACCTTCAGTAAGCTATAAACAAACAAACTAAAAAGCATTCTTTTCACAGTTGCGTGTCAGCCCAATCCTATGCATATTTACTGATGTCCCACTGTGTTCAGTGGGCAAACGATGAATGACAGTGTTGGACTATGAAGTTATTTCATTGTTTGTGTCTCTCCTGACTCATCTAATATTTTATGGATAGAATTCAAAAGTGCCTAAAAGTATGGAAACCAAACTTAACTATCTATTTTTTAAAACTCTGGTATCTTGGCTAGTTGCAACAGTTTTAAAATCCAGAACCTGATACGTTACCAGAGTAGTTCAGAAAATTAGAGAAATTGCTTTATACCTAATCTGCTTGCTTGTTTGGACATATTGTGGGAACAAAACCATGCATTTTTGGACTGGCCTTTCAGGTCACCAAGCACGCGGTATGTTCTAGCAATGAACAGCCAAGTCACAAACCAGGAATAATAACTGCTCTCTTCCCCTTCGGTCCAGTCAAATACAGAACAAAATATTGAAAATGTAGTTCCTGCTTTGAGCGAAAAGAAATTCTAAATGGTTCTAGCTGTAAATAAAAAAAAGGAATAGAAAAAGCAAAATGAATATGTCTCACTTGAAATGGGAAAAGGAGAAGGTGCAGGTTTTTCACATATGGTTGAGTTGATGGAGCAGGTTTTTCACATATGATTAGAAGTTTACTGCATATCAGCCGCAAGGGTGACAGGCAGCATCCTCAAATTCATTAAGGGTAGCAGGCATGTCTCTCCACTCCAAGGGCTACACAAAACATACCTGCCATGTATATGCTAGATAATCTCTGCAGGGAGGGACACTTGGAGAGTAGAGTACAGTTGGAGGGACAGTGCACTCCTATATTTTGCAGGCTTCATTAGGGGTAGTGGTGCAATAGTTTCAGAGGGATCCTTTTCACTAGGCACCTACAAATAGATTGCTAATAGGAACAGCAGCAATAAAACAACATGAATCCTCCAGGAAGACAAGAAAGAGCTAGACAACAGGCAAGGGGATTGGGAAGAGGGAGGGTTGCCAGCTTACCCTGGCAAATGTCCTGTGCCTTTGACAGCTGCCTGACACATAGCAATGTTGCAGCTGAGGCCTTTCCTGACAGAGATAGAAAATGATGGAGAAAGCTTCAGCTCTGACATTCCAGCAAGATAATCTTTTGAGAAAAAGAATTTGATTCTCTTGCTGTGTGAGCAGGTCTATGGGCTTAATGCCCACTGTGAGGCATTGTCTGAGATGGATAGAGGGCAACTGCCTGCTGGACTAAAAGGTCATAGAACCCCAATAAGTAAAGACAGAGATGTTTAGAGGAATTAGTTAGGATCCATAAAAAAAGGGCAGCTGGCTATCAACATAACTATGGGGAGTTGGGGCATTGAAGCTGATTTTACAGAGAAAATCATTTATCCTTGCACCCAATATGAGGAGGTAGGAGACAAAATACTTGGGGGATGAAATTAGACTTATCACCTTTTTTTTCTGGTGGGGCTCCTGGGCCATCAATAGTGAAAAGAAAGACAACATTTAAACAGATGCAGCATTCCTAACTATAAATATTCAGTGATGGGGAAAACATTACCTTTGGACATTTGCCTCTATCAAACAGCTCTTTGGCATAGGAGCCCTGTTGAGAAAATAGGTGGCTGCCCCATTCCTAAGGCTGGGCTTGAATTATTAGTACTCCATTGGCACTATGCATTTAAAGTGGTATTATACCACTTTAAACAGTCATGACTTCCTCCAAAGAATGCTGGGAACTATAGTTCGTTAAGGATGCTGATATGAGACCCCTTATTCCACACACAGAGCTCCAATTCCCAGGGTGGCTTAGTAATGAGATAGGTTCCACACTTGTCTCTGCACTCCTTCTTCCCAGGGAACTATGTAAATTATAAGTCTGTGAGGGGAATAGGGGTCTTCTAACAACTGTGAGCCATCATGCATAACAAACTACAGTTCCCAAGAACCTTTGGGGAAAGCCATGTCTGTTTAAAGTGGTATAATACCGCTTTAAATGTATAGTGCAGATGAGTCCTCGAAGTTGCAAAAAATGGCAATATGTTAAGAATCCAAAGAATGGAAAAATTATATTGACATTTGATTTAACTGTCTAGAAAATTTTCTTCGGTGAATCTTCTAATGAATCTTCTAATTGAATATTTTTTAAAAAATGGGGGTGAGGAAAATGAAAAACAGGATCTTAGTGAGTACTTACTTCAAGATCTAATGTATACAAAAGATCATGCTTCATTTCCATGTGAGAATAACTTTATACTGGTTTCCTCTTTTATTTTTTTTGTGTATATTGTTTCTGGGTAATCACTTCACACAAGAGTTAACACAGCAGATTCAGTTTTGAGTGCAGAACAGCTTTTGTTGCTATCATGGATATTTATACAGTTGCCCTTATTGTGTCAGGCCCTTCTTTTGCTTAATTTGTGAATGCACTGGGACCAGTCTAAATATTATACATGTAAAAAACCAACAGTAGCCATAAGGAATTGATATTCTTCTAATTTGGCTGATTTGCTTAATTTTATTTGACTTAATTTGATTTGGCTGATTTGTTGCCTGACCTCATAGTTTAATCTGTGAATAGGTTGTTTTGGTCACGTTTGGTGGATATGTGCGGAATTTCACAAGGTAGGGTTTGGTGACCACCCTTAGGCACCCTTTAAGGTGATTGGTGGGTTCTGAGGCCTGCCTTCCAGGTTGTGCGGCTGGTTGGCAGGATAAGGCTCACCTTTGGGGCTAACCTGTAACACCCACTCAGAGTTGTGCAGCCCTGAGAGGGGGTGGAGCAGGAAGGCCTCCCTAACCACCCTGTGGGGATGGGGCCCGGAAGAGGGGATTAGGCTTGGACCACCCCCTTTCCCATGGCAGGGTGTCCTCGCCTGATTGGGGATGAGATAGGTTCCGCACTTGTCTCTGCAGATCATTTTATTATGCAATCAAGCATGTAATTGGCTTTATTCCAGTAAACGTGGCCCTTGATTTCCCACACCTCATCTTGTCTTGCCTCTTCATTTCTCGGCTATGAGCTGCAATTGATTTTTCCAATGTCCTTAGCACAGCAGTCTCTCAAATTGTGTAAGTTAACCTCAGTGTGATATATAGATGATTTTGCCATCAACTCCCGATTAGAGTTAATGGGACTTAAACCTGTAAATCCATCTACATCATATAATGCACCATTCTAGTACAGCTTATTTGCAGTCTGCTTTCAGAATCTAAAGTCAAAGAACTTTACAATACTGTGAAATCAGCAATAAACACATAAGCAAATCAACTTGCCAGCTTCTTAACCACCCATTTTAATTTGCCATTAAAAACCATTTGATGTGGAGATGTCAGCAGGTGACAAGCGTCACTTGTTGATACCTGTACATCAAGTGGCTGTTGAAGGTATAAGGAGGAATCAGGCCTTCTTTTTCCTTGATCAACCCAAACATGACCAAATTTCCTTTATACAACTCATGGTTACAACTATAGTCTTTGAGCTTTCATCGGTGAAACAGCCTTTGATTCCCAAGTGCTGCATCAGTCACACTCTCAACCATTTACTTCAAAATAGTCTTTATTGTGGCTTTAGTGTGGAAATTGTGAATGATGGGTGTATGTGGTCTGCCACTTTTTGCTTTTTAAACCTACACAAAATGTGAAGCCCCTTCTTCCTCTATACCAATGGCAGACAACCTGGTGCCTCCCACATGTTGCTGGGCTACAACTTCTATCATCCCTGACCATTGACCTTGCTGGCTGGGGCTGATGGGAGTTGGAGTCCAACAACATATTGGGTGGAGCTGGAGGAGCTGCTCGGAGGGGGCCCCCTTGGAGGCAGGTCCTCCTGGCCGCGGGACCAGTCACTACAGCGATTTTCCCTATTGTGGGGGTCACATGCAGTCCCCCATCAACATCAACATGACGCCCACCCTCTTTAGCCCCCAGCTAAAGCCCGTCCTGCTCTCTGACCACAACCTGCCTCCCGGAGAGATGCTCCGCCTTCAGAACAATGGACACACAGGCCCACCGAGGCTTGAGTTCTGGAGCCCCCAGGAGGAAGGAGAGGCAAGAGAAATGGTGGCAAGCCACACCAGGGGAGCAATAACCTTTTACCTGCTTGTTGCCTTCCTCCATGGTCAACATAATTTCAGTTTTCTGACACATTCATAGAGTGGGGAGGGCGGCTTACGGGCTTCCCTTGGTGAATTCTGACTTTTATACTGTGTTTATGTATATGTTTATGGATATTGTTTATGTATTTTGCTTTGCAAATTAATTTGATATGGTTTTTATTGTACCTTGTGTATTCTATTGTAAACCACTTTGAGATATTTTAGATAGTAAGTGGAGTGGTCTATAAATGGAAATAATAAAATGATAATGATAATGATAATAATAATAATAATAATAATAATAATAATAATAATAATAATAATAATAATAATAATAATAAACATCACCTGGAGGGTATCACATTGCACACCCCTACTTAGATCTTCAATGAAACGGAAAACTACACTTTCTCAACAGTCACTCTCATGAATTTGTGGAGCATGCTGGAGGCTAGCTAGACTAGCAGCTTCAAAGTTAGGATAACCAAGGCTGTCGCATCCAAACAGTAATTGCCACTTTTGCTGTTGAAGCTAGCAAGAGGCTCTTGTTGCGTTATCTTGTTTGCCACCTCTTTTCTGACATTGCTGCCAATCGTCTCCCTGCATCTTTAAGTCTTTTTCCCCAGTATGAAATGCAGTGAGTGAAAGCTTCATTTGTTGAAATTTTATCCGTTGCACAGCAAGGTACATGGAACCTGCCAGAAGTGAGTTGGCATGCAACCCTAATTTCCTAGTTATTCTTCAAACTGTGAATAATATGTTTTAAGGCTGACTCTCTTTATGATTATGAGGTTAACAACCTCTTTTGACCTGAGTTTTCAAAGAATAAGACAACTTAGACAGCTTCACAAAAAAAGAGCAGGTATAGTGCCAGCCTCATCGCATAGATCAGTCACTTCCTGTTCCCAGTCCAACCAATGTGTCTATTAGCAGTCATTCTCGAAATGCCTGTGAGGAATAGTTTGGCAGGACTAAGCAAGAGACATGGCTTCTTTACACAGATAATTGGCTCCATTAAAATTACTTGCTGTTCGATCTTTTTCAAAGTGTCAAGAGTAACTGTGGTGCATTTACCAGTCTCTTAGGATATGTTGGCTTATTTCAGAAGCGGTATCATCAGGGTACTGCTGTATTCTGTTAAGTGGCTCCAGAACAATGAGGCACAGTCTCTCTCATTTGGGGAGTTCATTGCAGAACAATGGCTAGGGTTATTTGCAGGAACTTCTAAAGAAAGATTGGTGGTGCAGAGCTGGCAAATGACTTGCTGCTTACTCTTCTTGTAATCCAATGTGATGTGATTCCTTTATTCATTTTTTGCACACTGTTCTTAAGTCTCTAGTTCAGGAATGGGGAACCTCTGGCCATTAAGACATTCTTAGACTCCAGCTCCCATCAGACCCAGCCAGCATGGCCAGTAGTCAAGGATGGTTGGAGTCAACAACATCATCTAGAGAACTCCAGGTTTACCACCTCTGCTATATTTCCTTGGAAACCCTACTGCTAGCAGGGGAACAATGCTGCCAGACTACAATTCAGGATACCTCCTTAACCCCCCTCCCCAAGCCAGATATAAGAATGCAGCTGTGACCAGCAGCTCTTGCATTTTTGTCCCACGTATTGTGAGGAGAGACCAACTCAGGAGATACAGCAGCCACATTCTCTCTCAGAACATTTCAAGGTATAAGTACTATATGCAGGTAAGTACATAGTTGCCTTAGTTCTGTAAACATTTTTTTTAGATTAAGAGAGCCCAGCACACTTTGATATAATCACCACCTTAATTTTTAATTGTATGTATTTATTTTGCAAATACATTTTTTTTCTTCACTTGCTCCATTACTACATTTTCTTCATGAGATTCTAGCATTCTTTCCCTAATAGGACACCTTGTCTTAACTTGATCTATACTTAGAAGCTGAATCTGGCCAAGCACAATTCAGTTGTGTCATAAGTTTCAGAGGCTCCCTCTACCTTCTTTTTCCATTTTTACTTAATGTAACAGAATCAAACATGAAGCATTTGGGAAGGGCGATAGCTCAGTGATAGAGCATGTGCTTTGCATGCAGAAGGTCTCAGGTTCAGTCTCCAGGTAGGCCTTGAAGAGACCCCAGCCTGAGACCTTGGAGAGCAACTGCCAGTCAGGGTAGATGATACTGAGCTAGATACTGGCCTGACTAGGTATAAGGCAGGTTCCTATGTTCCTATCACAGTTTGCAGAATGTAATATAGAATGAATATCCCTGTGTTTCATGCATTTAGAACATAACAAAATGTAGGAGGAAGGTTGCACCATGAATTCAAAGCCTTCTTCAAAAACCTATTTAGATAATGATTTAACTAAAACTTTCCCCTCATTCCAAACAGTAAGAGAAATGTATTTCTTACATGAATAAAGCCTAGTAAAACAGCATTAAAATATTTCCTATCTATATTAACAGCTCTGTGTCTGGGCTCCTGCTGGAAGGAAGGAAGGAAGGAAGGAAGGAAGGAAGGATGGAATATAAATCAAATAATAAATAAATAAATAAATGTATCAGATGTTAACTTGTAACTAAGGTACAATTTTAAAGAGTTTTCTTGTTCGGTACAACGAAGTTAAAGAATCTAGATGCTAAACCAAGAGAAAGGTCACAAACAGAGTTATGTGTGTTTTAAACATGCTCATATTCTCAAAATGATTCCTTTGATTCTGACAGAATTTGACAATTTCAGGCCGCAAGAAAGTCCTCCTTTGAGCTGCATTGATGCATAATTTAGAAGCAAACTATTATAGCACACTGGCAATCCTCTTATGTTCAGGGCTGCAGTTTACTAGAGATTCTGAAAATGATTTACTAGGAGCAATGAAAAATAAAAACTATGCAATAATTTATAATTGACTGCAATCAAGGCCCTGGAGATGGATATGTATTGCACATACCCACCAAATTACAGCTTTCATTTTAGATGAGCGAGTTTCTGACTCATGATGGAATGAAGAGATCTCAAAGTGTGTGGCCAGGGTCTCCTAAAGACTCAGAAACCTCAGAGTCAATGTGATTAGGATGTCAAACTGCATATTTTTGTGCTCCTCCCTCTGTTCCCTAGGACCTTCCCCATCCTGTCCAAAACATATTCCCATTCAGTTGCTCCAGCCCAGTAGTATCTTGACCTGGAGTTCTAATGGGGTTCTTCTGCAAAGACTTATCCACTCACTTCAATGGAAGGACCAGCTCTGTGTCTGTATACCTTTCCTCTTCATTAAAGTGAGTGGGAAAGCCTGCTTACATGAAAGCAAGGTAGTGTATCTCCATCCATGGATCTGTGGCACAGTTCGACAAATACAATCTTTAGGTCACTGTGTTGGCAACTGTGAATCTCTTCCTGAAGACATCCTGCATGATGTGACAGAAAGTTCAGAGGAAAGAGAGTTATTTTGCTTCATGTAGCCTTGGAGGGAGGGAGGGAGGGAGAGGGAGAGGGAGAGGGAGAGGGAGAGGGAGAGGGAGAGGGAGAGGGGGAGAGGGGGAGAGGGGGAGAGGGGGAGAGGGAGAGGGAGAGGGAGAGGGAGAGGGAGAGAGAGGGAGAGGGAGAGGGAGAGGGAGAGGGAGAGAGGGAGAGAGATATTGCCTGTCCTACCAAATCCTCTGGCAGATGCTGAGGACTTAGGATAAAGACCAGCCTCTCACTTTGCACTGGGCTTTGTTGACATTTGGAAACAGTGATGACCAAGATTCTCAATACTTGAGTGTCCATTCAGCCTGGTGTCACATGAGTGAATGAATCTATCTATTCTCCAAGTTCAAAATTTTGGAGGAGGGGTGTGGAGGAGTGGTAAGAGATTGTGGCTTACAGCTTCAGTTTTATTACTGAAGAAGGAGGTGAAGTCCTTCATGGAAAGTGAGGATGGTGGGAGTGGAAGAACAGGCCATATTGGAACATGAAAGGCAGAGAGTGGATCAAGGTGGCTTAGTCATGTTGCTTGGTCACCACGTAATATCAAAAAAGAAGGAAAATAGCATTCATTTAAGTTAAGCAATCATGCAGATCTTGTTTCCTTCAAAGGAATTCAACAGCCCATTTGCATTTAGAATTTGGATTTTAATACAACATTCTAGATACTATATTTATCCAGTGTCTGACATTGAGAGAAATCCTTTATACTTGACAAAAGGATGCAGACATAAAGCTGCAACTTCCAACGAAATGAATGGAGATGTTTTATGTTTATGCAGAAACTCTACAAGAAGATGTAAGCATATGTCTAGCTGTGGACCACAGTGATCAAATTAGTGTGTTTCGTTTTAGAAGGCTCCACCTGTTACTTAGTTGACATGCAGCCTGATCTTATGCATGTTTACTCAGAGGTAGGGATGGGTGAGAAATTTGATTCAGTTTGCATTTAAAGGTGAATCTACCCAAGTCACACTTTCCAAACCAATATGTAAACTGAAACACAGCCATCCTTCAAAATTTGCACTTCCCTGAATTTTGGAATGCAGTTCTCCAGCCAGGTAGTGTGTACAAAAATGCACACAATAGTGTGAACTGTGCATAAAAATGAATATATTACTGGTTAACATAAAAATACTTTATATTAGGATACAATTGCTTGCAAAAATGTGTATATTAGCCAAACTGCATACAAAAATGTGTTTATTAGAGAAATTTGCACTAAAATGCTGGTGAATTTTCATGAAGATTTTTTTTAAAGAAAATCTTCAATTGCTGCAGAGAGGTGGACATTGAGTGGGATCAATGGGACTTACTTCCAAGTTAATATGCAGGCTGGGGTCTCTTCAAGGCCTACCTGGAGATTGCAACATAAATAATTTGAAATTTAAATGTCTGTGATAAAGAACATCTTACCATGGTTGTTTCCGCAATGGATCCAAAACTGTTTATAAAGATGTTGCATGTGACATTTACCGGAGGCCCTGAAAAGAAAAGAAAAACATGCAGAAATTACTGGCTACACAAAACCAGAAAAAATCTGCTGCTGTTAACCGGAGTAGCAAACCCTTTTCAGCCCCAAAAGTAAGCAGAATAACCAGTGTGGTTGCTACCTTTGTACAGTAGGCTAATTTCTACACACACTTACACACCCCTCTCTATTTTCCACCAAGGCAAGCAAGGGGCATTATCAGAGTTCAAGGACACATTCTAGGCAGGCAAAAAACATCCAAGGAAGATGCCAAGCAAAGCTGGTGTGGAGTGTGGCTTATTTATTTTATTTATTATTTAATTTATATCCCACCCTTCCTCTCAGTAGCAGCCCAGGGCAGCTTGAGAGGGTGTGTGGCCTGGGTAGAGTCCTGAGGACCAGATAAAGAGGCCTGGAGGGTCGCATTTGGTCCTTGAGCCTAAGGTTCCTTATTCCTGGTTTAGAGCACAGTTCTTCAACCTTGGCTCCACAAATGTTGTTGGACTACAACTCCCATGATCCCTTGACCAGTGGCTAAGCTGAAGAACAGTGGTCTACAACTCCCATCTTCCCCTTATCTGACATCTTGGCTGGCATGGTGCATTCCAGCCAGGGATACAAGATCTGTGGGCCAGAGATTATTAGTCATTTCGCCGATGCAAACCGCCCTGTTAAGGTTGTGAACCTTTCAGAATTTGCTTCTGCTTCTGTGGAATGGTCTTCCTGTGGCAGAAGGTTTGAAAACCTTCCTTTTTTATTTGGGCTAATTGATTGTGGTTGAGAGGGCTTGGGGTGGAGGCTGGGTTTGTAGAACACATTTTTGGTTTTGATGATGGCATTAGGTGCCTTTTATGACAACAATTGATATTAGGATTTGTTATGGTAATTTATGTATTGTTGTTATTTTAATTGTATATGTTTGGTGTGCCACCCTTTGGTGGGTTATAACTAAACATAATTATTATTATTATCATCATAATCATCGGCTGTTGGCTAACCTGGCTGGGGTTGTTGGGAGTTGTAGTACAACACCATCTGATGATCCAAGGTTGAAGGACAGTGGTTTAGAGGAATAGAGGCAGTGTTGCAGCTCTCAGACCACTTTGTATGTACTTAAAAAAACCCAACACCTTTCTGCTTCTGCATTGTTTTTACTTTTTTTCCTCTTAAAAATTCACACAGAAACGGGAGTAGATAGACTTAGTCCCTTCTCCATGGAGAACTATAATGGTCTGAACTTTGATGAATCCATCCTTGATTCATCCCTATGAAGACTCTTACTGGGTATGAAGTCTGAAGGGATTTCATTATATCTACAAGTAGCAACATACTGAAAATAACCCTACCTTCAAGAAATTATGTCATTGTGCTTATTTCTTTCTCCCACTCAAAACAATGAGTAAGCAACAATGGAAGATCAATACAAATTTATATTAACACGATAAACAATGTTATTTGTTAAAACGAAAACTAATAAGATATTTCCACATCACCTTTCCTGCAATCCACAATATGCTGCTATCTAGGGATATAGAAAGTCTGTGCATGCATGCAAAATTCATTTTAGGACTAAATGTGACATTAGGGGAGAAGAGTTGTGGTTCAGTAGAAGAGCACATGGTTTGCACATAGACAGCTCCAGCTTCAATCCTTCATATCTCCAGGTAGGGCTGGGAAAGACTCCTGACTGAAACTCTAGAGAGCCACAGCCAGTCGGTGTAGACAACAACGAACTAGATGGCCAATGATCTGACTCTGTGTAAGGCAGCTTCGTATGTTCCTCTTAAATTATCAACAGCAGGGTGCACTAGCAGGATAGGGATGAGGTTATGCTGACAGAGGGAAGGGTTAATCCTACTCCTGTGTGTTACAGTCCTCACGAATGCACTCCCAAAGCACATATTAGCAATGGAACTTTCCATCCCAGCACTAATACCAGTTTTGGGGGAATTTTGGCAGGACTGGGGGAGAGAAGGATTAGTCCCATTCCCCACATGGCTGGGTCCTGCCTTATATCCATTTAATGTCATGTGCTATTTGACCATTAGGCATGCATGGTGGTGTGGCCCTTCCTTTTGGTGACCAAGCATTTCATGCTCATATTTGGGGTGGGAAGAACAAAACAGCTGTTGCCAGGTTGGAGGTGATGAAATGCTCCAGTGCATGTATGGAACACCACATTATGGTTTTAATTTAAACTGAATGTGTGAAGCTCCCCTAATTTACTAAAGCACTTTACCTTTAGATGAAAAAGAGGAATCCAGTTGGTAGCTGAAGGAATGATCAGTATACCTTTGGCTAAGCGCATGCTATGAAAGCTATAATCATGGGCAATGTGCTTGTCACTTTCAGTGGAACAGTGTACACCACAGCCTTTCAGTGCAATGATTAAAAGTGACACTGTTTCAACAGATCTATTCATTAAATCCAGTCATATTTTACTGCCCTGACAAGTTAGACAGGGATGTCAAGTAGAAGAAAAGGTACATACACCCTCAGGTGTCTGTCAAAGATGGTCTAGACATGTTTTCTTCCTTAACATCAAATATTTGGAGAGGTACAAAAAAGAAGAAAAAAGAAATCATTCTCAAAGCTGATTATGTAGCAATTTGTTTTATGTGCATTTGAACATATCTTACTACAGTTTTCTGTTCCTTGCTGAGAGAACCACTAGTGAGGAATGGTGAACCTGTGGACCTCCAAGTGTTGTTGGACTCAGGTGCCCACAGAAGTGTACCTTGCATCTGCACTGTATCACTTTTGTTGCATGCTGAAGTTGCACCTCTTTAATGACAGTTAAGATATTTAGTTATGTGGGAGCCACCTCTTCTGCTGAATTAGTACTGTTCTCTTCCATTTTTAATGGTTGTATGTGTTTTATAATTATCATAGATTCAGTGGAGTACCTACCGTATTTGACACCTGGAGCGGATCATTTTTTAACACCCCCCTCCTCTATACGAGAAAATTATTTTCAGTAATAATCATGGAATGAAACGAATAATAATAATGGCCAGAAAAGAAACACGATGAGAAAACAGCATTACTACATGATAGGTAGTGGGCTCCAGATCAGCAACTGAATTGAAAAAAATGAGAAATAAATGGAGGATGGTTAGGAACGTTGAGATAATCTCTCTTCCCATGGGCTAGCCTCTCCCACCAAGCTGTAATCAAACAAAACACTCTTTGCAACTCCACTCTAACCACTCTGAACACTGGAGCAATTCTAAGTTAGGTCCCCGGTGGCTCCAGGCAGTGCCTGTGCCAAAGTAAATGAATGTGATGTCCGCTGCTGAGTTTCCAGTGGGAAAGTGCCCACTCACCCTCCAGCAGAGAGAGGGAAGGTGGAGGCAAGAGGGAAGCGAGCCTGCCTTTCACAACAACAACAATTTAGGGTGAGAGCCAAGAATGCTGCTGGTTCAGGTAAGGCGCACAGAGCTGCACATGCCACTCTCCTTAGTAGGCAGGGCAGACACCCAGCCAGAGGCCTGAAGTGGCTGGGTGAGGCTTGTGCAAACTAGCTCCTTTCTGGTTGTTCTGGCTTTGGAGAGTCCCTTGCTGAGGCCAGGAGAAACAGGAACAGCAAGAGGAAAAAGTGAAAGCAGGCGCAACAGCCTCAAAGAGCCAGTTTCTTTCTGTCCGGGAATCCCTGCCTCTCCACGTGCCCCCACTCCTGGCCTTACTCTCTGCCCTTCGTGGTGGGCAGCCCCAGAGGCAGGTGAGCGCGTCTGGCAAAAGTTGAGGCGGAACGTGCCCAGGGAGGAAACACAAAGAAAGAGGAGAGGCATCAGTGGGTGGGTGAGGGGAGGGCGGTCCTGAGGCGGAGGCAACTCCACTTGAGTGCCGCTCACTTGTCAGGGCAGCACTCTTGGCCTCAGAGCACCAAGCTGTCCCTGCGCTTCCTGACCAGGACCGCCTGAGCAAAGGGGTCTCTGCAGACAATGCACCCCCGTATAGCCTGCACCTGGGGTGGACCGCCCCCACCGCTCCACCCTTGGTATGCCACTGCATAGTTTTTATTTGATTTTTATCATTGTAGATTCTATTGTTGTAACCTGCCCTGGGGCCTTGTAGTGAAGGGCAGATAAGAAATCATCTAAATAAATAAACCAGCCTCAGTCAGCATAGTCAATGGCCAAGGATATAGTCCCTCAACATCTGGAGAGCCAGAGGTTTTCCATCCCTGCAGCAGGGGAACTGTCATTCTGCTCACAGACATGCCCTTCCTGCAAGTGGGTGCTGTAAGGATGAAACCTCTTAAAGCCAACACTCGGAGTGCATTCACAGTACTTCTGCACTGATGAAGAGATGGTGGTAGCACTTGAACAGGAGAGGAGGGAGGACTAATTATGAGTGGGGGCACAGCCTTCTGCAGCACTTGAATACCTCTCAGCTGAGGCCTATGCAGACATTATATATATATATATATATATATATATATATATATGATATCCATACATAATATCTATCCTGCCTTTTCAAGATAGAAGTCTTCAAGAAGCTTACTACTTCAATTAAAATGTGAATAAACAATAAAACTTAGAAATAAAAATCTCCAAGTAAAATAATCAATACAAGTAAAGCAGCCATATAGATACAATGAAACAGATATTAATTAGCATTACAACATTTTCACAAACAGGATAGACTTGGCCTAGCGCCTAAAAGATAGCAATTATTGCACCAGGCAAAACTCCTTGAGAAGGAAACGCCAAAAGCTAAGATGCTATCTGAGAAAAAGTTACTGGAGTGGCCACCCACCTAGCTTCATCTGGTGGGGACACCTAGAGAAGGATCCCAGACCATCATAACTTATTTTAATAGAGTGATCTGGATTCTATGTATATGACACGCTTCCAGTCTGTGGGCCATTGTTTAGTTTTCCATATTTCTTGACAAATATTTGTCAAAATTTGGACAGATTCAGTCTCAGTAGCTTGTAGCAACTCTATTGGTATGCCATCCGTTCCTGGTGATTTGTTTCTTCCAAGTATTTTAAGAGCAGCATTCACCTCACATTCTAAAATTTCTGGTTCTTCATTATAAGGTTCCTCCGTGAATGAATCTGTCATCCTTGCATCTCTTTTATAGAGTTCTTCAGTGTATTGCGGTCTCATACAATTCCATTCATTCCAATATGCTGGGGGTTCTCCTACTTAATTTTATGCAAGCTTATTTCCCCTGCCCTGCCCTGCTTTCTCAACTAGCAATAACTTTATGTTACTTCTTACGTCTCAGGTTTTTCAACACTTTAACAGAATTATTATACAACTTCTTTCTCATCTTCCGTTTCTCTTTCTCCATTCTGCACAAGGTTATCTGCTATCAGCCCGTTTTGCTCTGTTTCTGAGGATTCTTGCCACTTATGTTCAATGTCTTGTACAATGCTTTGACGGCTTTATGCTGTGAAGCAGTCTATAAATGTGTTAAATGGATAAAATAAATAAATAAAACACAACCATAACCTCTAACACCAATCACCCCATCTTATTCATAAAATACAGTTCTGCAATCTTTTTGGGGGCTAATAGGACCTCATTCGGTAGCAAAAAATACTCGAAGAATAAATATCTCGAACTTCATATTTACTATTTTATCAAGCCTTAGTCTGTCCTTCCACCAGTTTCCCATCCTACATAGATTAGGAAGGACCTTATGTCCTGTATTTGTTTTTTCACCTAGCACTACCAGTTTTAAGTATAAAATTGTAGTCAGTCAGTCTTAAATTGTACAATTAAAAGTGACAACATACTTTCAAATGTAATCTTGTCAGCATCTGTCTCTCAATTTCTTTGCATCATATCTGAGATTCTGCCTCTGGCATCATTGAAAGATAAATCTTTGGACAATTTAACTTTATTTTTAAACACGAGGGGCAACTTGTTTCAGACTACTGAATGTTAAACTAGGATGCTGGAGTTCCTCTTCTGCCATCAACCACTAGGTGGCCTTTGATATTGTGAATATTCTAGATTCAGATCCACATCTGTAAAATGGGAATAATTATACACTGTCCAAAGTGGTTATAGGAAAGAAGGTTATTAATGCAGTTTTGGGACAATATTAATATTCTTTCATATCCAATTCTAAGAAAATTAAACTGAAGCTAAGGTCAATCTTGGAGATAATAATAATAAATAATAATAATATTTAATTTGTTTGTCGCCTATCTGGCAATTAGCCACTCTAGGCGACGTACATTAAAATGAGATAAAATACAATACAACAATATCAAATACAACAATACAACAATATCAAATGCAGTCATATTATTATGATAGATGGTAAAATCATAAAGATTTACCCTTCCCAAGGACCTCAAAGGCCTGTTGGAAAAGCCACGTCTTCAGGGCCTTGCGGAATACCTCTAGGGAAGGAGCATGTCGAAGGTCACATGGGAGGGAGTTCCAGAGAGTGGGGGCCACCACAGAAAAGGCTCTCTCCCTAGTACCCACCAACCTAGCTGTTTTGGTTGGCGGGATTGCGAGAAGGCCTTGAGTGGCTGATCTAGTTGGGCGGCATAATTGGTGGCGGTGGAGGCGTTCTTTCAGGTAAGCTGGGCCGAAACCGTATAGGGTTTTAAAGGTTAATACCAACACCTTGAATTGGGCCCGGAAAATAACCGGCAGCCAGTGTAGGTCAAATAATACTGGCGTAATGTGGTCTCGGCGGTGGCTGTTGGTAAGTAAGCGCACCGCTGCATTCTGTACAAGTTGTAATTTCCGGGTCGTTTTCAACGGTAACCCCACGTAGAGCGCATTACAGTAGTCCAATCGAGAGGTGACCAGGGCATGCACCACGAGTGGGAGCTGTTGAACAGGGAGGAAGGGTTGCAGCCTACATATAAGGTGTAATTGATACCAAGCTGCCCGGCTCACAGCCGAAATCTGAGCCTCCATGGATAGCTTGGAATCAAGAACAACCCCGAGGCTGCGGACCTGGTCCTGTAGGGGCAACTTCACTCCATCAAACACCAGGTCAACATCTCCTAACCCTCCCTTGTCTCCCACAAGTAGTACCTCGGTCTTATCAGGGTTCAGCTTTAGCCTGTTCCTGCCCATCCATCCACTCACGGATTCCAGGCACTTGGGCATGGTCTCCATAGCCCTCTCCGGTGAAGATTTAAATGAGAGATAGAGCTGAGTGTCATCCGCATATTGGTGACACTGCAGCCCAAATCTCCTGATGATCTCTCCCAGCGGCTTTATATAGATGTTAAATAGCATGGGTGAGAGGATAGAGCCCTGTGGCACACCGCAATTGAGAGGCCAAGGGTCTGAAACCTCATCACCCAATGCTACCTGTTGGCGCCTATCAGAGAGAAAGGAGTGGAACCACTGTAAGACTGTGCCTCCCAATCCCATACTCTCCAGGCGATCTAAGAGGATACCGTGGTCTACGGTATCAAAAGCCGCTGAGAGATCCAGGAGGACAAGGAAGGTGAGTTCTCCCCTATCCAATGCCCTCCTCATATCATCGACCAGAGCGACCAAGGCTGTTTCAGTTCCATGTCCAGTCCTGAAACCCGACTGGTATGGATCTAGATAATCTGTTTCATCCAAGTGTGTCTGCAACTGATTTGCCACCACTCTCTCAATGACCTTGCCCAAGAATGGTAAGTTTGAGATTGGGCGAAAGTTGGTTAGAATCTGGGGATCCAAGGAGGACTTCTTTAAGATGGGTTTAATAATAGCCTCCTTGAGGGCTAGTGGCATAACACCCTCTTGGAGGGATGCATTAACCATTGCCTTGATCCCCTCACCCAATCTCTCTTTGCAGCTCATAAGGAGCCATGATGGGCAAGGGTCATTTAGACAAGTGGTGGGCCTTACAGATGAGAGCACCTTGTCCACATCCTCAGAAGGAAGAGGCCGAAATCGATCCCATTTGACCGGTTTGCAACTGGTCAACTCTAGCTCACTCACTGTATCCACGGCGCACGGAATCGAGCTCCTCAGGTGTTCGATTTTGTCAGCAAAGTGCTTTGCCAATTTGTCACAGGAGGCCTTAGACTGTTCCAAGGGTTCATGAGCAACTGGACCGACCAGGCTTCGGACCACTTGGAACAACCTCCTGGGACAGCACTCCGCTGATGCAATGGAGGCGGCAAAGAATTCCCTCTTTGCTGCCCTCACCGCCACTTGGTAGGCAGCTATTGCTGCTCTAACCTGTGTCCGAGCATCTTCGGAGTGAGACTTCCGCCACCGACGCTCAAGTCGTCTCACCTCCTGTCTCAAAGTACGCAACCGTGGTGTGTACCATGGTGATACTTGAGTTCTGTTCAGGGGGAGAGGACGTTTCGGAGCCACTTGGTCTAACGCCCCGGTGATCCTCTCGTTCCATTTCATCACCAGGGCTTCAACCGGGCGACCTTCAGCAGGTTCCAATTCCCCAAGCGCCGTCAGGAAACCATCTGGATCCATCAGGCGCCTGGGACGGACCATTCTAATAGGACCTTTTCCCCTGCGGAGGGCGTGCGGCATTGAGAGATCCATCTTTACCAGATAGTGGTCTGACCATGACACAGGGGTAAAAGAATTCGCCCCTAACTTCAGCACACTACCCTCCCCCCCGGGACAAATACAAGGTCAAGAGTATGACCGGCTACATGGGTGGGCTCAGTATTACTAAGGCGCAGTTCCCAGGAAGCCATGGTTTCCAGGAAATCCCGAGGAGCTCTGGTGAGAGTGGTCTCAGCGTGTATGTTAAAATCACCCAGGACTAACAGCTCCGGGGACAACATTCGCACGTCTGAGATCACCTCAAGCACCTCGGCCAGGGAGTCTGCCGTGCAGCGGGGCGGGCGGTACACGAGCAGAATCCCTGAACTGCCCTTCAAGCCCAGCCTCCAGTACATACAATCAACAAAGCTAGTCCCACGAAGGGGAGGTCTGGCAAAGAGCAGTGACTCTCGGTAAATAACTGCCACTCCCCCTCCCCGCCTTCCGACCCTCGGCTGCTGTGCGTAACGGAAACCCGGTGGGCACATAGCCTCAAGAATAGGAGCTGAGGCAAAGATGGATTACAAATATCTAACTTGGAATATAAATGGAGCCAACACGGCGCAGAAGAGAAAGAAAGTGTTTTATTATTTGAAAAAATTAAAATTGGATATAATTTGTTTACAAGAAACTCATATTAAGAAGAAAGATTCCAAATATTTGATTTGTAAAAATTTGGGTGAGGAATTTATTTCGGCTGGACCAAAAAAAAAAAAAATGGAGTTGTTCTCTACATTAACCCACAATTGCTTCCTAAATTGGTATTACTGGATGATAGTGGTAGATTTGTGGGGGTTGAAATTACTCTACAGGGTACAAACATTTTGATAGTGGGTATTTATGCCTCCAATGAAGATAAAACAAGGTTTTACACAGGACTTATGGAAAAATTGTCAGAGTTTTCATATGATCATTGGTGTGTCATGGGTGATTGGAATGGGGTAATCTCACCAAAAATTGATAGGCTTTCTGAAAAAAATATCAAAGAGACACAGGGTAAATTACCGAAGATTTGCTTTGTACTGATGGAACATTTAGAATTGGTGGATACCTGGAGATATATAAATGATAACGCAAAGGAATTCACCTATTTTTCAGAAAGACACAAAACATTCTCGAGGATTGATATGATTTGGATGTCTAAAATTCTAGCGAAGGATATTTTTAAAATGGATATATTACCAAAAACTTTTTCGGACCACAATCCTGTGATATTAACTTTAAAAAAAAAAAATCTTGGATTTAGATGGAGACTAAATGAATCTTTATTACAGAATGACAAAGTAATACAAGAATGTAAGAAGAAATTAAAAGAGTTTTTTGAACATAATTTACATAAAGGAACAAGTGAAAATATCATTTGGGATACAAGTAAGGCATTTATGAGGGGATATTTTATTAAATGTAACTCTGAATTAAAAAAAAGAAACAACAGAAAATGCAATTAATTTTGGAAGAAATAAAACAAAAAGAGGAAGAATTGAAAAAGAATCCAACTAAAGTTTCTATTGTAAATCAAATTAAAATGTTACAGAAGCAAATATCAATGCTGACAGTTAGAGAAATTGAAAGGAAACTAAATTTTGCTAAACAAAGGACTTTTGAATTTGCAAATAAACCTGGGAAATGGTTAGCATATAAATTAAGAAAAGAACGTCAAAAAAATATTACTTTAAAGATACAAGAAGGAGATGAGACGCTGACAGATAATGTAAAAATCAAAAAGATTTTTCATCAATATTATTCAACATTGTACAAGTGTCAGGAGATTCCATCTGAAAAAATAGAAGAGTATATATCTAAACAGAATTTGCCTAAAATTACAGACTTTCAGAGACAAGCTATTAATGGCCCTATTACGTCAAGAGAGATATCTGAAGCTATAAATAAAATTAAATTAGGAAAGGCGCCAGGACCAGATGGGTTATCTGCAATGTATTATAAATGTTTGGAGGAAGAACTCTTGCTACCTTTACAGTCTACAATGAATTTTATTCTGCAAGAGGGAAAGATACCGGATAGTTGGAAAAATGCTAATATAACATTAATACCTAAAGAGGAGCAAGATTTAACTAAAACAAAAAATTATCGACCAATATCTCTATTGAATAATGACTATAAAATTTTTACAATGATCTTGGCAGAAAGATTGAAAATAATATTGCAACAATTTATTCAGGAAGACCAATCAGGGTTTTTACCTAAAAGACAATTACGTGACAACGTCAGGAATGTCTTGAATGTGTTGGAATATTTAGAACAACGAAATGATAAACAAGCAGCTTTGATTTTTTTAGATGCTGAAAAAGCATTTGATAATTTGAATTGGAAATTTATGTTTCAGGTTTTGGAGCAAATGGATTTTGGAGACAATTTTATAAAATGGATTAGATCGATTTATACATCTCAGAAGGCTCAGATAATTGTTAACGGAGATTTAACAGATTCATGTGAAATACAAAAGGGTACAAGACAGGGATGTCCTTTATCTCCCCTTTTATTTATTCTGGTCTTAGAAGTGCTGCTTAGAGATATAAGGCAAGATAAAAGAATTTCGGGATTAAAGATAAAAAAAGAAGAATATAAATTGAGAGCATTTGCTGATGATTTGATAATTGTACTAGAAAACCCTTTGGAAGGAATTAATGCATTGATGGACAAATTAAAAGAATTTGGACCGTTAGCAGGATTTAAGATCAACAATCAAAAAACAAAGATGTTGGTGAAAAATTTATCTTTAAGGGAACAGAAAGAGTTAATGGACAAGACAGATTTTACAATAGAGAAAAAGTTGAAATATTTAGGTATCATTATGACAAATAAAAACTCAAAGTTGTTTCATAATAATTATGAAAAATTATGGACAGAGATTAAGAAAGATTTGCTAAGATGGGATAAACTACAATTGTCATTAATGGGTAGAATATCTGTGATAAAAATGAATGTATTACCGAGAATGATGTTTTTGTTTCAAACAATACCTGTAATATCCTCTGATTTACCTTTTAAACAATGGCAAAAAGATATCTCTAAATTTGTATGGCAAGGAAAAAAACCAAGAGTTAAATTTAAACTACTACAAGATGCCAAAGAAAGAGGAGGACTGGGATTACCAAATTTGAGACTTTATTTTGCTGCCTGCTGTCTAGTCTGGATAAAGGAATGGATCTTATTGAGGAATAAAAGACTATTGGATTTGGAGGGCCATAATTTGAAGTGGGGATGGCATGGATATCTATGGTATGACAAAGTAAAAGTAAATGTAGACTTTAATAAGCATTTTATAAGATGTCCTCTGTTGAAAATATGGAATAGATATAAACCAAGGTTTTATTCGAAAATACCATTATATGTCTCAAGTCAAGAAGCGTTTTACAGAAGAGAAATGGCTGGAAAAGAGAAATGGTTAACTTATCAAGAACTATTAGAAAATGTACATGGAGAATATATAATGAAAGAGAGAGAACAACTGACAAAGGAAGGATATAGTTTTCAATGGTTTGCCTATTTACAATTGTTAGAAAGATATAAAATGGACAAGAAAATGTATGGGTTTGAAATAAGTAAATCTGATTTTGAAATAGGATTGTGTACAAATGATGAAAATATAATTGCGAAAATGTATAAACTCTTACTGAAAATGGATATGGAGGAAGAACAAGTAAAAGAGTGTATGGTAAAGTGGGCAAAAAATTTTGGTTATAACATACAAATGGATCAATGGGAAAATATGTGGAAAAAAGGCTTGAAATTTACACTATGCTATAATCTTAAAGAAAATTTTTATAAAATGATGTACCGTTGGTACATGACTCCAGAAAAGTTGTCAAAAATGTATAGTAATGTTTCTAATGTTTGTTGGAAATGTAAACAACAAGAAGGATCATTTTATCATATGTGGTGGCTGTGTAAAAAGGCAAAATCATTTTGGGCACAGATAGGTAGGATGATGCAAAAAATTCTAAAGATAAATATTCAGTCAAAACCAGAATTTTTTTTATTGGGTTTTATGGATAAACAAATAGAAAAGAAATATGGAAGAATAATATTATATATGATTACGGCAGCAAGATTATTATATGCACAAAAGTGGAAAATGGAATCAACACCAACAATGGAAGAATGGCTATTGAAATTAATGGACTTAGTAGAAACGGATAAATTGACATGTCTACTTAGAGAAAAATCGACAGATACATTTCTTAAGGAATGGAAGCCTCTCTTAGACTTTTTGTTGAAAGATCAAAATAAAATGATGATACTGGGATTTGACGATTAACTAAGACAGCCTATGGAGAAAAGGGATTCTGTATGTATATATTAAGGGACAGGTTTGATGTATATTATATACTTATAGCTGATCTGCGACAAATCGGAAGTCAACTATTTTATTTTTATTCTTTGTTGTTGTATTGTTATGTTTTTTTGATTTTGTTTTGTTTGTTTTTTGAAAAATTTGAATAAAAATTATTTAAAAAAAAAGAAAAAAAAGAATAGGAGCTGAGGCTGCATCCAACCAGGTCTCCGTAATACATGCCAGGTCTGCACATTCATCCAGGATCAGATCATGGATGGTAGATGTTTTTTGTGCTACAGACCTGGCATTACACATCAGCAGCCGAAGGTCAGTAGGAATCCTGCATCCCCCAGCTTCCTTCTGGTTCTGGACAGACCTGGAACAAGGGATGGGTATTATGTATCTATCCCTTGTTTCTCTGCGTTGACATGGTCTGCCCCCAGCACCCTTTCAACGCCTGCCGCCCAATCTCATTATACTTTGGCCCCCAACCCTTCCCTCCTCTTCCCTCCCTGATTTACACATGGCCCTATCTCCTCCGCCAGTCAACAGGCCCAGATGATAAAGATGAATAGGAATTAACATGTGAAGTGGAAAACAACCTCATTAAAGAGCAACCACCATGAAGAACCACTGAATTATGTCCAAATGAAGTAATAGAATCACTGGAACACTACAAGGGTGCTTTGCCACCATTTTGTCACTCACTAAAAAACAAAAGTTTTTTAGTTTATTTATAATGAGCTAGTCTGTCATAAGGGATAAGCAGTTTTGTCACTACTGAAGCTCTCCTGCATGGAAGTCAGTAGTATGAAAACAATGCACTCGACAATAAATAATTGAAAGAATAATTTGACTGCCTGAAAATGCTTGAACTGCTCTAGGAGGAGACTCTATACCCCACCTCTAATGGATGTTATTTTTATAGTTCATAGCGGGGAAAGCTTTTTCAGATAAGAACATAAGAGCCAGATGAAAATGTAACGTTGACGGAATGGATGTTCCATGAAATTGATGCCTATCAAATATCTATTATATTCTATATAATAGAGTTTACTTTTTAAATGGTTTTACTTTTTAAAATCAAATTTAGATTTGTATGAGTAATTCTTAGATTACTTATGTAAATGTGGCAAATTACTTAAGATGGTTCATTTAAGGTGACAGCCCTATGCTTATCTTTTCAACAACCTGCTTTGTACATCATGGTAAAGCAGTGTATGCCTTATTGTGACTGTGTCAACATACTGGCTCCCTGAGAGGGAGTTGCACCTGTTGACTGCTGCATATCTCCCCAAGCTTTTTAGCTCAGCATGATGCAGCAGCTAAGCCACAGTTTAGCTTAGCATGTCTTCTGAATCCAGCAGCACGGCTAAGGTCTCTGCTCCTTAACCAAGCTCTGTAGCCAAGGTCTGCTCTATGATTACATACATTGTGGTTAAGCAGAGTGCCAGTTGCCTGGAATCATAAATGGTGAGACTGCTGCGGTGCTTAGGTTCTGCTTTCAGGATTCACCTAGGGATCTGGTTGGCCACTGTGAGAACAGGATGCTAGACTAGATGAGCCATTGGCCTGATCCAGCAAGCTCTTCTTATGCTCTTGCTACCTTAACTACCTATGCCCTTGAGGTTGGTCCACAAGATGTAGCTGGTGCAAAATGCAGCAGCATAACTGTTCACCAGGGCAGGATATCACCAACATGTCATCCCACTGCTAAAAAAATTGCAGAGTTGAAAGTGCTGGTTTTGGTGTATAAAACCCTACACAGGTTGGGACCAGGATACCTGAAAGAATGTCTTACCTTATATATACCCAGTCAGTCACTGAGCTCTGCAGGTGAGGGCCTCCTGTGATACCATCTTATCAGGATGTCCAGTCTGCACAACATCGGAATTGGGCCTTTTGTGTTATAGCATTGACACTTTGGAATTCCCTCCCCATAAATATTAGACAGGCGCCATCTCTGTTATATTTTTGGTGCCTACTGAAGGCCTTCCTCTTTTAACAAGCCTTTTAAGTAGAGACCTTATACCAGTATGTATCTGTGTTGCAATTGTTTTTTCAGAAGTTTTTAACTTTCTTTAAAAAAAGATGTTTTTAAGATATTTTATGGGCTCCAATTAATTAATTACTAATCATCCCAAGTTCAAATGGTCTTGGCTTAGCTACCACATCATACTAAGCTAAAAAGACCAGGGAAGAGCAAAATGGTTGCAATCTCCTGATTGGGACCCAGCACATTTGAGCATTCATGCTAAGCCATGATTTGGCTTAGCATTATGTGCAAATGAGGCCTTTATGTCTTCCTGCAGAGTCCAAAATGATACAAATTCTATTTGACAATATTTGCTCCATAGTAATGAAAAAACATAAAATATTGCAAAAGGCATCAAAGAGGATGCTTATTCAGAGCAATACCTCTCATAGTTGACATCTTTACAAGAAGGCTCAAGACATTCCTGTTTGTCTAGGCATTTGGAACATGAATTATATTATTTATGGGATGTAAAATTTTATACAATTACATTTTATAGAAATTACAGTATTTGTATATTATTGCAATCTTGTGGTTTTATTGATAATTTATGGGTATGGTATGATTGTTTTATTTTTCTGTTAAGCTGCTCTGTGCTCCAGTATGTATAACTGTTCAGAAAATTTTGCCAAGTACATTTTTAAGAAAGGAAAGAAGTGTCAAATTAGACTTTTGTCCCTTTTAGAATTCCAGCAATGACAAAAGGTGGTTGCCAAGCCTCTGATATTTAGGAAAGAACTCACTAATGCAGAAGAACTCACTAATGACTGAACATCTGGCCTATTCCACACTGTAGCCTCACCAGATGAGAGCATGATGATTGCCTGGAGTCTATGATAAACTCCACAATCCAATCTCCAAATGACCCTCTAAGCCTTCAGCTTTCTACTAATGCTTTCCTCAGAGATTTTTACAAGATTCAAAGAAAAAGGGGGAAAGACTGTATTGCCACACATTATTTGTCTGAAGTTATCTTTTGTGCAGTGTAGCTAAGGTAGATTGAACTTGAAGTTGATGTACCAACGGGAATAACTATGGTATGTAAATGAGAACAGCTTAAGCAGCAAAACAGTGGTGGGGGGGAGAGAGCAATTAGAAAGATGATATAGGCACGACATCAGGAAAGTAATATTAGAAGCACATATCTTACATAATTGTGCAAGTTCACTGATAAACCAACCTATTTCTTTTTTTCCTTACAAAGCCAAAACAAAAAAAACCCACACCATGACAACCAGCACATATGGAGCAGCTGCCTAGGGAGGTGGAATGAAATTGTTCCGCATTGATAAGAAGTTGTTTGTGTGAAGTGGTTTGCTGAGTTGCTATGCAGACAGAGGAATTTAGATTGCTCCATTGCAACGGTTTGGTTTCAAGATTTGCAGGGGCACTGAGAGCACTAATAGCTTACTATGTGGTCCAGGCCACCACGGGGAATCATTTCACGAAGCCTCTGTGTGGCAGTCATTCTGTATGTACCAGCTCACAATTACCTGAAGGGAACAACAGTCATGCATGGCTGCTTAACTCAAGCAAGGCTAACATATTATCAACATTTGTTAAATTGTGGAATGGGCATCAATAGAAAAGTGCAGTCATCCAGGGGATATATGAACTTCCACCTTTTTTTCTTTCCCTGTTAATGCCTAGACTAGTAACAGAATGCCAAAACACTCTCTGCCACTTCACCACTCCACTTCCAGTGCAGAAATGAAGACAGGGCTCCCCACATCATTAGTTGTGATGGCCTGGACTGTGAATAGAGCCAGTTGTTACTGCATTACCAATTTATTTGCAATTAATTCTCTATTCTTGGCACGCTGACTTCTATTCCTTCCTCTCCTTGTGGCTTCTGGATAGGTGAAAAGAGACAGGCAAACCATCTATGCTGTCTTAGGTTGGGAGAGCAGTTGTTTCATGAGTTGGTGGAGCTCATGAAAAGATGGAACTCAGTAGTGCCACTGAAGACTGGCCAGGATTTCTTCTCAATCATCTCAGAGTGCAGGGCACAGATTAATGGGCTCAAGTTACAGGAAACCAGATTTCGGCTGAACATCAGGAAAAACTTCCTAACTTAGAGCAGGACATCAATGGAACCAATTACCTAGGGAGGAGGTGGGCTCTCCAACACTGGAGGCATTGAAGAGGCAGCTGGACACCTGCTGGGTATGCTTTAATTTGGATTGCTGAATTGAGCAAGGGGTTGGATTCAATGACCTTATAGGCCCTTTCCAAGTCTACTATTCTATGTCTTGAAAATGATTGGACTCCATGGTTGACTAAATATCTTTTAGGGCAGCCATGAGGCCTTGCCTCAGTCATATGTTGTCTCATGGGAGCATGGGAGGATCTTTCCAGTGGTGCAATGCTATACAGGTATGCTATGCATATAAATACTGAAGCCATGTGGGCATAGGGTTGCCATATTGCCCGGTTAGCCAGGTTTTACCCGGATTCTTTGCATGCCACCCAGCACCCGTTTAGCCCCCTAGGTGGCCCGGATTCTCAGCTTTAATTTTTAAAAAAATTAAGTTTCTAGGTGGTCCGGTTCTCGAGATATACATAAAAACATCAGCTGCCCCCCGACTGTTAAATCTTTCTTTAAACAGTACTGTATAGCACTTTGTAGCTTTAACCCTGCCCGTTCAGGATTGCAGCCAATCAGTGAAGCCAGGGTTGTGTTTCAGTTTGATTGGCCTGAGGCAGTGTCTAGAAAACCTCATTGCAATGCCAGAAAATGGTGGTTTCCCCCCCTGTTTATCTGAAAATCTCATAAATTGGGTAAGTATATACATTTCAGTTTTTTTCCCTCTTGTGTGCAGGAGTCAGATCTTGGGCAGTGTTTTGAAAACCTTCCCAATACTTGCTTTTGGAAAAGCAATGCTAATCCCATATGCCCAGAGTAAATCCCATTGAATTCAATAGGACTTACTTTTGAGTAGACATGGTTATGAATGTGCTGAAAATCAATGGGACTTTGGAGTGAATGTAAAAAAGAATTGTGTTTGTGTTCTAACTCTTTCTGTTCCCCTCCTCCAGTCCTATTTAAAAGCAAGTAGGCAGGGCTTACTTAGGTATTACAGTTTTTATTCTGTAGGAAACTAATACTGATTTTTTAAAAACTAATACTGATTTTCCTGCAATGACCAACTGGTTTGACAATAAACTATTATATGGGCTGTATGTATTTATACATCTGCAGTGTGTGTGCGTGCGTGTATGGAGTCTTTCCAACAACTCTGTGAGGTAGGGTTGGAAACCAAGGCAGCTCACAACAAGAAATAAAGCCATTTAAAATCCAATAACCATAAAAACAAGTATAAACAGTTGCAAAACAGCGTAAAGTGGCATGATTCAGAATTTTGGGTTGTGTGAATGAAGTTGTTTATCACTTGAGGTTGCATTTCTGTCCCTGTTTGAGTAAGCCCCACTGAATACACTGGGACTTGCTTCTGAATAAATAAACCTAGGATTGCACTATAAATATCTTTACAGTTTGTGTAAATAATAAATATATTTGATAGTCATGCTTATATAAATATTTCTTCATTTATCATATTTTTGGTTTTTGGTTAGGAATCCTGACTGGTTGTGAGATGCTTAGTTTTCTGCCTTACTCATAGGAATCTTCTTGTGGTTGGTATGGTATTGCATTTAGGAAATCATGGTACAAAATGGCCTGAATCAGTATAAGGCAGATTCCTTGGTTCCTAAAAGTGGGAAGAGACTCAAGGGCCACAGTGACTCCAACATTTATTTATGTATTTTTATTTACAACATTTATATACCGCTTTATTGTAAAAAATCTCAAAGCGGTTTACAGAAAGAATTAAAACAAAATTATTGGCAAAAGCGTTAAGGACAGATACCTAAAAACATTCAAAATAATAAAACCAACAATGAGTTAAAAACAGATCTAAAAACACAATCGCTTCCACATGCCTGGAGAGGCTTGCCTCAAGAAAACTGATTTTAGCAGATGCTGAAAAGAGGCATCTGCCTAATGTCAATAGGCAAGGAGTTCCAAAGCATAGGTGCTGCCACTTTACAGGACTGATTTCTTACAAGAGCAGAACAAGTACTATGTGGCACCCATAACATGGAAAGCACACCTTGAACTTGGCCCGCTAGCAAATTGGCAACCAATGCCAATTTCAGAGCAGAGGTATTATGTGCTGATAGGATCTCACTCATGTCAGCAATTGTGCTGCAGCATTCTGCATTAACTGCAGTCCCCAGGTCAGGCTGTGCTGCATGGGGATTTCTGTGACCTTGGCTGACTGGCTGCTAGGATTTTTTTACTTTGGGTTTTTGGTTATGAATCCTGACTGGTTGTGGGATGCTGAGTTTTCTGCCTTACTCATAGGAATCTTGTTGTGGTTGGTATGGTATTACATTTAGGAAAGTGTCACTGCCTTTTGTGTTGTTGTTTTCCTATTTGCATTTCACTTATCTTTAACCTCACTTACAAGCAACAGCAGCATATGCAAGATAATTAACTCCCATTAGTGATAAGAGCAAGAATTTATAATTATTATTTTAATTAAAGCAAGAGGCTTATCAGTACTTTGAAGAGGACCAGATATTAATTTTCTTTCTGAGCCCAGGACTGGGTCTTTCATGATGCCCGGTGGAGGGGGGGAACAGGAGAGTAGTTGATAAGACAGAGATCATGGCATTGGTAATTAACTAGCAAGGTATGTGTGGGGTTGTTGTACACTTCCAGGTCCAGTTTCATTATGAGTATGGAGGTGGAACCTGTGTAGATGTGGTTGATCAAAGGGAGAAGAAATTTTGAGTTAAGCAAAGCTCTGCTTTTATAAAACCTAAGAAACATACAGATACTTTGAATGTCTGAGTGCCTGCACCAGTGGAACACTGGAGGAACTTGTAAAACTTGCTGCAACAGTATTTACAACTGAGCATGTGGTGTGAAAGACTCCTTTTCCTAACATTTTGGCTTCTTGTTTTTCTCCACCCACCACATCTCTGAAATATATTGTATATGTAATGGTTAACCGTACTGCTGCCCTGACTTACTTTATGTTTGTTGCTATTTTGTGTTTTTATTATGTTTTTATATTGATTGTGTATTTTTATTGTTTTTATTATTGTAAGCTGTGCTGAGCTCTGTTTTTAACAGCAGAAGGGCAGGATATAAATCCTCTTAATCAATCAATAAATATTCCATAGTGTTGGAAACTAGAGTCTAGGGATTTAAGGCTTAAAATGTTGCTTTTTAAAAAAAGATTTCTCACATCTTTCCCCAGTTTTTGGTGGTAATTCCTAGGCACAAAAACAAAACAACTGGACAATCCAAATATTAATATGCAAATATTTGCATAATATGCAAATAATTTGCATAATTTGCAAATTAGCCTGCCTGGATTTGTGCAACTGGAATATGGCAACCCTATGTGGGCAGGACAAATTGCATGTCTTCTCTAGTTAGGTGATGACTGTGTGTGAAAGACTAACACAACTGGCTTAATCATGCACACCACTAGTGACTAAGATTGCATCATGAGGACAGGGCCAGCATGAGATAAGGCTGAGCCATCTTGACTCCCTCGTCCTGGAATGGTGGGCATCCCTCACTATTCTCACCCAGACCAATCATTTTAATTCCTCCACAATGCCTGTGGAACACTGATGTGGTGTTCCAGTAAGGCACTCTGAGGGAATTAAAACAGTCAGAGCAAGCTTCAGCCACCCAGGCTCCAGCTCTGAGATGACTGCCAAGCCTGGGTGGCTGTAACCACCATTTTGATTGGTGGCAGCAGGGCCGACTTATCCATTAGGCACAGTAGGCACAGTGCCTAGGGCCCATGAAAATGTTTTAATTTCTTTTAAAATCAGAAGGAAAAAAATGAACTTTTAGGGTCGAAGAGTACTGTGAGTACCTTTTAAGTAATCAAAACGAAGAACACTTTGATATATGCACTATTATTTTGTACTATAGTGAGAAGCTTAGTGACTGTAAACTGTAAACAATATGGCCTCGGCCATAGGCGCCAACTGAATGATGGCAGAGAGGAGGCCCACTTAGCCTCAGCGCAGTTTACTTCTCGCAATAAGCGAGATACATACTTTGACTGCGTTGGTATAAAGATGAATATAATCCAGCCGGGATTATATTCGTCTTCATACCAACGCAATAGTAAAATATAATTTTTAATATTTTGTTATGGAGGAAGGGGCCCACGCAGGCAAAAGTGCCTAGGGCCCACGAAAGTCATAATGCGGCCCTGGGTGCAGGGTCAGCAATGGGCCTTTCTGAGGACTGGGCCATCAGCAGCTGCCTAACAATGCCTGACACAGGACCTGCACAAGGAAGCTGCTCCCATACCGCTGAGGTGTGTCTGAAGAAGGACACCATTCCTCCCTTTTTCCATTCTTACATTGTTCCCTCAGACTGCTCCCTTTGTTCCTGTCCTTAGCTCCAGATCCTACTCCCAGATTGCCAGATGGATAAATTGTCTCATCACAACTTTGTTTAACAATTCTGCCAGGTTAGCCGTCCTTCTGCTGTAAGCTTTGAGTAGGATCCAGCAAATATCACAGCTATGCAAATCCAATTTTAACAGTCTCACTCATGTCCAGGCATCTACTGAGCACAATTGTTTTGAAATACACCTACAAACTGATGACACTTCCTCCCCTAGATATGTTAGACTTTCTGCTAGTTGTCACAGGGAAAGTTTCTACATAGAGGGAATTTTTGTGTGTAGGGGGGTTATGGAGGCACATTCAAGCATAACAGCCTACTGAAGACCTTCCTCTTTCAACAAGCCTTTTAAGTAGAGACCTTATCCCAGTCTGTGTCTGTGTTCGAATTGTTTTTTAATATGTTTTTAAACCTTTTTTTTAAAAAAATAGATTTTTAAAGGTTTTTAAAAATGTTTTTAAAGATGTTTTGTTTTAATATGTTTTTAAAGTTTGTTTTGTTTTAATGTATTTTAAAGCCTGTTTTTATGATGTGTTAAAGTGTTTTTAGTGCTTTTGCTTGCCACCCTGGGCTTCTACTGGGAGAAAGGATGGGATATAAATAAAATAAATAAATAAATAAATAAAATAAAATATACCTACAGTCTGAAGTAGAACAGCGAAGGCACCAGTTTATCACCTCAGTGAGAACTTAGGGCTGTCTTCCCAGATTTGCTTTGAGTTCTATGTTCATAGACCTCAAAGTAATAATAAGCATTTACTTTTCAGAAATCATGCATTATTTTTAATATTTTGCAATTTTTGTCATTTGCAACCCTGGGCTCCTTCTGAGATATCAATTTAATTTAATAATAACAAGGTTCTTAGCTCTGTGTTGTCTGATGTTTTAGTTCCTACAGCATGGCATTTGGTCATCTGACCAAACCTCTAGCATCTGATGGCTTGAAACCCAATTGTATACCGTGCACAACATCCCATCTTTTCAAGAGAATGCAGTAGAGTGCCATTTGCTAAAAAATCTTTTACCTGTTTATTTTTTATGCTTTTTATTCAGTTGTAGAAATACTTTCATCCTTGTATATTTAAATGCCATGCAATTTCTTTAAAATAAATGGATGGGGGTATGTGCTTCAATTACAAAATGACGCATTGGTTTTCAGTCCATGCCTACCCATAGTTAACTGTTTTATTACTCTGGCATCCAAATTCTAAGAACCATGTAATCTGGAGATTTTAAATAACAAACCTGAAGTATCCTGATGATCTGTGAACAACAAAAGTGGTAGGAGTGAGACATAAACATTTAAGCTTAAACAGGAACAAATTTGTTAATTTTTAACATGCAGCAAGACCCATAGCTACCTGTTTGTGTGAAGTTTTGGGACCTTTTGGGGGGAGTGGGGAAACTGGCCGAGGCACGGTTAAAAGGTTGGGAAGCTACTTCAGCTTTCTTTCCATTTCTGTGATATGACTGTCACATCCAGTCATAACACACATATTCATAACAGACACTGAGAAGATGCAACATTCTTTAGTGCTCATTAGTTTGGCCCCACATACGTCATTGTTTGCAGCATTAGAGAATGGTATGTTTCAAACAAACCTTAGCTAGAAACATTTAGCATTTAGCAATTTAGACCCTACTGTATTCCTGCCATCCAAAAATGTTATAGGAATCCTCCACTCCAACTGAAATAAATTTGACACGGCAAGTTTTCCAGAAGTTTCAGCAAGCAGAAGAACAGGTTTTTTTGCTGGTAAATGACCAAATCCATATTTTCAATTATTAGTCAAACATTTTTCTTGCTTCAGAAATAATTTGTACATCTCTTTGCAGAAAGGAAAGCATTATAGTCCACACCTGGGAGATGAAATTACCTTTGAAGTTTGGTCTGATTCTCGCGTCATAGCCAGACATCCTGCCCATTAATTTATCCAGGAAATTCGATGGAGACATTGGCATGCTACGAGATCTTGCACTGTCTGTTTCCTTTGTGGCCACCAAACTATAAGCAAGCAAAATCCATACTTTTAATCAGATGTAAATTGTAATGACAGCTTAAGCATTCAACATCTCTGAGACTCAAATATGTCATTATAAAAATGAGTGATGGATTGATTCCATAAAGGAAGCCACAGACCTGAACTTATAAGATATGAACAGGGTGGTTCACGACAGATGCTATTGGAGGTCGCTGATTCATAGGGTCGCCATAAGTCGTAGTCAACTTGAAGGCACATAACAACAACAACAAATAAAAATGAGCTAAAATGATGTTAATCTGGAAAATAATATAGTAATTTCATTGATACTGCTTTCCATATTGTTCCCCTCCCTAAATTAATCAAACCACTTTTTAACATGATTACACCACAAGGAAAATACAGTGTTTTAAGGTTGCCATCCTAAGCAAATGTTAGTGGAAACCAATGTTGATGTTTAGTTGTATCGAAAGGAGTTGTACCAAAGATCTTCAAAGACTGGACTGGGATGCCAAACAAGATGAGCTAACTCTCATTGTAAAATCCATTCCCATAGGACGTAAACCCTATTCAAGTGTTATACTCGTGAGTAGAACATGAGAATAGGGCTGTAAACACACTAGTCTTCAGATGAAAGTGTTTCCTTTAGCCACAACTGGAGGGGGAACGGGTTGATCTTCTGATCTGTTGTGAAATCTCTTTGAAGCTGATTAAAAAAAAAAAAGCCCTCAAGCAGATCCTACCAGGTTTTACAGTAAAAGGGGGTGAGGTTTAACTAGTGTTGTGTACCACAGTTTCCAGAAAAGAGAGGTGGAGATGCACTATAACTGGCAGAACAGTGTGTTTCTACCCTGTTATGTGCCTTCAAGTCGATTACAACATATGGTGACCCTATGAATTGGCAACCTCCAATAGAATCTGTTATACACCACCCTGTTCAGAGCTTGTAAGTTCAAGTCTGTGGCTTCATTTATGCAATCATTCCATCTCTTGTTTGCTCTTCCTCTTTTTCTACTCCCTTCTGTTTTCCCAAGCATTATTACCTTTTCTAGTGAATCATGTCTTCTCATGATGTGTCCAACGTATGATCACCTCAGTTTCATCATTTTAGCTTCTAATGAAAGTTCTGGTTTATTTGTTCTAACTCCCAATTATTTGTTTTTTTCGTGGTCCACGGTATCTGCAAAGCTCTCCTCCAACACCACATTTCAAATGAGTTGATTTTTCTCTTATCCACTTTTTTTATTGTTCAACTTTTCACATCCATACACAGAGATCGGGAATACCATGGTCTGAATGATCCTGACTTTAGTGTTCAGTGATACAACTTTGCATTTGAGGACCTTTTCTAGTTCTTTCATAGCTGCCCTCCCCAGTCCTAGCCTTCTAATTTCTTGACTATTGTCTCCATTTTGGCTACTGACTATGCCAAGGTATAGGGATGAGTAATTTAAGTTCCGTCCTGTCCCTCACCTTGCATACTTGTGGAGGCTCCCTGCACCATATAGAATCCTGGTTTCCCAGGGTGCGCCTTGCATGTGGAACCTACATGGCAATTGTGCTGTGGGGTGTTGCAGGTTACCATCTTGTCCCCAATGCTGTTTAACATCTATATGAAACTGTTGGGAGCCGTCATTAGGAGATTTGGAGTGAGGTGGCAGCAGTACGCTGATGATACCCAGCTCTGTTTCTCAGGAACATCAGAATCGGGAGAGGCCACACAAGCCCTGGAGTGGTACCTGGTGGTGGGCTGGATGACAGCCAATAAACTGACTCTCTGTCCTAGCAAGACAAAGGTACTATGGCTAGGGGTTCCCAAGTCTGGATACCTGGTCAATTGCCTGTTTTGGATGGGGTCGTACTCCCTTTGAAAGACCAGGTTCATAGTCTGGGGGTGCTCCTGAATCCATCTTTATTGCTAGAGGTGACCTCAGTAGCCTGACCACCGAAGTTTGTCCAGAAGCTGCAGCTCATGCAGAACATGGCAGCATGACTATTCACCTGCGCGCTCGCCCACCCACCCACTTGCTCGCCTGCCTGCCTGGCCCCCCGCCCACTCGCTCACCAGTCCCCCTGCCCTCCCACTCACTCGCTCTCCCACCTTGCCCACCCCCTGCTCGCTCACCTGCCTGCCTCCCCTGCTCACTCCTCCCTGCCCACTTGCTTATTTGCCCACACAATAGGTATGTAGATGGGGCATGTGTGCATGCAGGTGCCCAGACCCAGGGCAGGCTGATGCCCAAGGGCCATGGCATGCCTGGTGCCAGCCCTGTAAGTGAATATCTAGATAGATGTGATCATCTGTCATTCTATGTTTCCAATCCATAAAAGTCTTGATCCTATGCAGTACAGAGTGAAAGTCATCTTGCAGAAACTCAGGGGCACTCATGTTTCTGCTGTCATTTCACCTGCTCCTGAGCATGAGCACTAAGAATTAGGAGCAGCTGCAAAAACTAAGACATTCTTTATCCTTTCTTTCAGTAATTCAAGACTGAAGTCCTGGCACTGAACTGAAGACAACATGGTCCTCTTATGCTCAAGTCCTGGGCCACCATCACAATGTTGATGTTTGGGTGCAAAACAAAGAGTCATATGGAGCTGGAAGGGACCTTACAGGTCATCTAATCAAGCCCCCTGCCCAGTCCAGGATCTGCAATGTAGGTTACAACTACAGCATTCCTGACAGATGGCTCTCTGACATTCACTGACAAGGAATCTTTTATAGCATTCTGAGGTTCTCTGAAGGGGCTTGTTTGTAGAGATAGGCAAGCTATCCCTAGCTCTGGATTAACTCAGCAATGACATGATTCCTTTTTTAAAAATCAGAAAGAACTCACATCATTCTGGTCTCCTTCTTGCTGGACCTACCCATCACTCAAAGATCTTTTCACCACCTCCAAATATATTCCTGCTTTCTCTTTATTTGCCAGTCAAGCAGTAGCAAAAACAACAGTGGTACATGGTGACAGTGGAGGGATGGCGATCTGCCCTTTCCTTCCCTTCCTCTCCACTGCCATGATGTGCTGTGGAACAGCCAGGAAGAAAGTTGAGGTGGCCCTTTGGGTTGATAGTTTCCCCAATAGCTACTGCAATGTGGAGAGTAAAGGTCCCAAGGGCCATTGTGCCTTTCACCCACTAAGCATGCTGGGGCGCAGGAGCAGCGGAGCGACAGACCTCCTCTATCCTCTCATACTGCCATTGCTCCAGTTGCCACCAGATTAGTACAGGAAAGGAGGAAGCATATTTGGGAGGTAATGGCAAGGAGGGACACCGACCGTTCTTTTGGACTTGGATTTTAGTCTCTGCTGGGGCAGAATTTAGGGGCTTGAAAAGCTCTCCTTTTGTTTCAAGTGAGTTTTTGCAATCCCCAAATTTTTCCTCTGAGCCTCAGCTTGGGGAGGTTTGCCTGCATTGTTATTTAATTTTGAGAATTGTATTATTTTATTGATGTATTGATGTATTATGTTCTATTGATGTATTGCTATATTCGTGTTTTTTGTAAGCTGCCTTGAGGGCCTTTTGGCCATAAGGCGGGGTATAAATTTAATAAATAAAAAATTAATAAAAAATAATAAATAAATAAATAATTGTTTGTGGAGGAAACTTCCCAATTAACATGTGACTTAAACTTAAATGGTTTGCTTTGCAGACAGCCTGATTTAAAAGTGGCCTTCACATGGTATTTTGAACACATTTGCTCTGATTACTGATATGCTGCCATGCAAAATGGAATTGGATGGTGACTTTTGTGTTATGGAATCAGTCTCAACAAGCAGGGGCACTTGCTAGGCCTATCAAGAGTCCTCTGGGCATAACTACATCCCAGTGTCATAATTGTGATGGGTTGTGGCCAAGAATCTTTTGCAAATGTTGCAATACATCTTTTCTGAGGGGCTTCTTTTGGAGAATAGATGAAAATGGCAGATGATATGACGGAGCTGTATCCAAGTGGGCATGTGATTATAGCAGGAGATTTCAATGCCAGAATAGGACAGAATGACACTGCTTTATAGTCGCATTTCCACAGATGCATGCCTGAATTGGTGGAGGCCCAGGTATTACGGTCAGACAGTCTAAAGCCAAAGGCTGCAATTTTGCAGGCCTCTGTCTATCTCAAATGATACGCAGACTAGGCTTAGTCATCCTGAACGGAAGTACTCAAGGCAACAGGAATGGTGAATTCACATATGTATCTGCTTTGGGGGCCTCTACAATAGACTATTGTTTGGTTTCATACAGTCTGTTAAATCTGGTGACTAGATATACGGTGGGCAAATGTATTGAGAGTGACCATCTTCCACTAGTGCTCTCTTTAAGCCTTAGTAATCAGAATAGTTATGCAGAGTATGCACCAATGTTAAATACAGAGTGTGAAACTAGAACGTCATGTGTAAGGTGGTCACCTAAGCTGGTGGAAACTTTCAATGAACTACTGAATTCAGAAGGGTGTCTTAGTTGTCGCAATGCTATCTTATCAGCGGCCTCTCCAGATTCAGTCATAGATAAATACCAGGAATTATTTTACTTCATACAAAATTTTCAGGAAAATAAAATTGCCACCAGGCACTCCCCTCCTTGGTCCAAATATTGGTACGATCATGAGTGTGTCGCTATGAAAAATTCTCTAATAGCGAAATATAGATCATACAGGGAACTGAATTTGCCAGCGCTCCCTACAGAATGGTTTGCTCTAAAGAGGAGTTACAAAGTAACATAGTAAAAGACAGAGTAACAAAGTAACATAGTAAAAGACAGAGAAAAGACAGAGAAAAGAAATGGTGGCACAGCTACTCAATGAGAATGGCAAAACAATAACAGATGACAAAGAAAAAGCAGAAGTGCTTAATTCCTACTTTGGCTCAGTCTTCTCCCAAAAAAGGGTCTATGACCCTCCCGGGAAACATGAAGTAGAAGGGGCAGGATTGGAGCTTGAGATTGATAGACAAATGGTCAAGGAATACCTAATCACTTTGAAAGATTTCAAATCTCCAGGGTCCGATAAACTGCATCCTAGAGTATTGAAGGAACTGGCTGAAGAACTCTCAGAACCGCTGTCTATTATCTTTGTGAAATCATGGAGGATAGGTGAAGTGCCGGATGACTGGAGGAGAGCTAATGTTGTCCCTATCTTCAAAAAGGGCAAGAAGGAGAAACCGGGGAACTACAGACCAGTCAGCCTAACATCAATCCCTGGAAAAACTCTGGAGCAGATTATAAAGCAGTCAATCTGTAAGCACCTTGAAAGCAATGCAGTGGTTACTAGAAGCCGACATGGATTTATGAAGAACAAATCCTGCCAAACTAATCTCATCTCAGTTTTTGATTGGGTAACCTCCCTTGTAGACTGTGGGAATGCTGTGGACATAATATATCTTGACTTCAGCAAAGCTTTTGACAAAGTGCACCATGATATTCTGATTAGCAAGCTAGCTAAATGTGGGCTGGATAAAACAACTATCGGATGGATACACAGTTGCCTCCAGAATCGTACTCAAAGAGTGCTTATCAATGGTTCCTTCTCAAACTGGGCGGACGTAACAAGTGGGGTACCACAGGGCTGAGTCCTGGGCCCAGTGCTCTTTAATATTTTTATTAACGACTTGGATGAGGAGGTACAAAGCATGCTTATCAAATTTGCAGATGATACAAAGTTGGGGGGCATAGCTAATACCGTGGAAGACAGAAAGAAAATTCAAAGGGACCTTGATAGGCTGGAGCATTGGGCTGAAAACAACAGAATGAAATTCAACAGGGATAAATGCAAAGTTCCACACCTAGGAAAAAGAAACCAAATGCACAGTTATAAGATTGGGTATACTTGGCTCAGCAGTGCAACATATGAGAAGGATCTTGGAATTGTCGTTGATCACAAGCTGAATATGAGCCAACAGTGTGATGTGGCTGCAAAAAAGGCAAATGCTATATTAGGCTGTATTAACAGAAGTATAGTTTGCAAATCGCTTGAAGTACTAGTTCCCCTCTATTCAGCACTGGTTAGGCCTCATCTTGAATACTGCGTCCAGTTCTGGTCTCCGCATTTCAAGAAGGATGCAGACAAACTGGAACGGGTTCAGAGGAGGGCAACAGAGATGATCAGGGGACTGGAAACAAAGCCCTATGAGGAGAGACTGAAAGAACTGGGCATGTTTAGCCTGGAGAAGAGAAGACTGAGGGGAGATATGATAGCACTCTTCAAGTACATGAAAGGTTGCCACACAGAGGAGGGCCAGGATCTCTTTTTGATCGTCCCAGAGTGCAGGACATGGAATAATGGGCTCAAGTTCCAGGAAGCCAGATTTCGACTGGACATCAGGAAAAACGTCCTAACTGTTAGAGCCATACGACAGTGGAACCAATTACCTAGAGAGGTAGTGGGCTCTCTGACACTGGAGGCATTCAAGAGGCAGCTGGACAGCCATCTGTTGGGAATCCTTTGATTTGGATTCCTGCATTGAGCAGGGGGTTGGACTCAATGGCCTTATAGGCTCCTTCCAACTCTACTATTCTATGATTCTATGAAAGGCCTAATAAAAGAGAAAAAGAAGCAGGCTCAGACAGAGTTATGGTAAAGCCTAATCAAGGCTTTGAGGGCAAATGACTCTAACTTTCTGGAGATTGGTCACTAGGGGCTGGCCAAATTCAATAGCTAATATAGACTACCACATATCTGCATCTACCTGGGAATTAGGAGAGCCTGGCTGGGAGTCCAGAGTCTATGAGTTCAAATCCCCGCTTGTGTCTCCTGGGTGTCAAGGGCCAGCTAAAGATCACCCCCATAGTGAGTGGCTCAGGGGTTATGTGCCCTGCCACCTGTGCAGCTGTGGGCAAGCTGCATAGTCCCAAGGAGCCCAGTTGCCCCCCAGCTGGCAGTTGCGGACAAGGAAGGGGCTGGCTTGTGCAGCTGTGGGAAGCTTAGCAGGCCCTAGCCAACTTGGGAGGACTAGCCCCAGAGGGAGGCAATGGTAAACCCCCTCTGAATACCACTTACCATGAAATCCCTATTCATAGGGTCGCCATAAGTCAGGATCGACTTGAAGGCAGTTCATTTCCATTTTTCCAAGATATATGCATCATCACAGCCCTGCTAACAATTAACAAGGGATTACATAAAAAAGTCCCAGAGTGGCCTCCTGTTTCTATCTTTGAAAAATTGCCAAACTTAAATTAGGTAAAGCCCCTGGGGCTGACAACATCTCTGCTGAGATGTTGAAGACAAATGTTGATTGGTGTGCCCCAGGGTTAGCAACATTATTTACTTGTATTGACCACCCAGCATGTATCCCTGAAGATTGGCGGCTGGCTATAATTATCTCAATATATAAAAAAGGAAATAGATCAAACCTGGATAACTATAGATCAATTAGTCTATTGTAAGTAAGCTGTATGCCAGACACCTACAGGAGAGGCTTTTAGATTGGATGGAACAGGAAAACATACTGGGAGACGAACAGGCTGGCTTTAGGGCAAGGCACTCTACAACTGATCAGGCTCTCATACTCCAACACCTGGCTGAAAAATATCCCCAGCAGGAGCCCTATATGCAGCTTTTATAGATTTTAAGTCGGCTTTTGACCTGATCCCACAGGATAGACTATGGGAAAAATTTGAGGCCTCTACTATGAACAGGCGCTACTAATACTTATCCGCAGACTTTATGAAAACACTCGCTTGCAGGTAAAATGTGATTGACAGGGGCATATGTCTGGCCTTATATCTACTTTTAATGGAGTCAAACAGGGCTGTATTTTGACCCCAACCCTGTTTAACGTCTACATCAATTCTCTGTCTGAAACTCTAGTAGGCACTAATTTCCACCCTCCCAATTTGGCCTTTAGACCACTGTCAATTCTGCTTTGTGCAGATGACGCTGTTCTTTTATTAACGTCAATAGGTTTGATGCTCCTCTTAAGGGCTTTGGATTCACATCATGAAAGGGAACTGCTGCACACCAATTAAACTAAGACCAACATATTGATCTTCACTAAGAAAAGAATAAGGCATAAATGGCAGATCAATGATCGTATAATTGAACAGGTTACATCATATGGATATTTTGGAGTAACATTTCAATCTTTAGGTTTCTGGAATGCCCAAATTAATAATGCAATTACGAAAGCCCAGAGGAATACAAAGGCACCCCTTTCTTTTTTACCAGAAGGAGTCAACACGTACCATCAGCTGTTCAGGTATTTGTAGTCAAGATCATAACACAAATGTTGTATGGCTCTCAGTTATGCATTTACGGCAATTCTGTGCCATTTGAAAAGATCCAGACCAAATTTCTGAGAGCTATTCTGGGAGTGCCGAGTTGTATACCTAATTCTTCATTTAGAGGCAGGGCAAATTTCCATAGAGGCCTGAGCATGGCTGCTTAAGTTAAATTATTGGCTGAAGCTGCTATTTCTCCTGGTGGGATTGGCCCCTTTGATGCTTACAGATGCCTTCCAGTCCAAGTGGGAAAAGACATTAATAGTAAAATTACAGAGGCTGGGCTTTGCCCCCAATGCATTATTGGCCCTAGGATATCTCAAGGCCAAAGCAGCTATTAAGGGACATTGACATTCAAGAACATGTAGGCTTGGCCACAGCTTATCCAGATTTCAGGGACAAATTGATGACATTTGCACTGGCAAATTACTTAATTAATTTATCAGTCCCAAAATATAGGAAAGCTTTTACATTAGCCAAGCTTAATGTCTTGCCTTCTGCCCTCCTTGAAGGAGGATTTAAGAGTGTGCCCTTCCAGGAGCGTCTGTACCCTTGTGAGTCAGGGGAGGTGGAAACAATTCATCACTTGTTGTTTTATTGTTCCTTTTACCATGATTTTAGAGTTATTTTTATTACTCCGATTTTAATAAAAATCCCAGGTAGATCGGATTTATTTTACTTAGAGTATTTGTTGTCTAACCAGAACCCCCAGGTCACAATAAAAGTAGCCAGTTTTTTTGCAGCAGCTATCGATAGTCGAAAAGTAATGATTAAACAATTCTCCTTTTAATTTTAATATTTTAATTTTATTGTTTTAATATGCAGTAAGGGGGTATCTCACAAGAAGGATTATTTTTAATGCTTCTCTTAAGTATTGTTGCACATTTGTGTATTTGTATATGTTCAATTAAGTCTAGGACTGTAAATAAAAAATCAATCAATCATATTGGATGCGGCCACTTGTCTTCTAACAAGAAACAAGAAGGGTGAATGTATTCTGTTGATTTTGCAACAATTGCACTGGCTATCTCTTAGTTTCTGAACCCAACTCAAGGAGTTGATTCTTAACTTTTAAAGAGCCCTTGAGGATCCTCTGCAAAATCCTAGCTACACAGAATGGTCTGCTGAAGGACATATTTTCAAATCCCATCCATGTGGGAGATAAAATTGGTGCCAGGGCAGCAACTTGTCCATAGTGATCCCAGCCCTTTGAAATCAATTGAACTTGATACCAGACTAAGTCCAGTCTTATTCCAGAGGAGCTATAATGCCTTCTGATATGGGTAGGCTTTTTAATATATGTCTCATTTTTCATGACCCATAAAATTATGGCTGACTTATTATTCTGTATGTCGTTTTAATGATTGTTGGGTTTTTAAACTCTTACTTTATTACTTTGTAAGTTAGAGCGGTGATGATGTATTACAGTGACAGCTGTGGGGAATAACAGTTTTAAATTAAATTCTGTCTTGAATACTTTGGAGGCCCACCAAATTCAATAATGTTTGACAAGAACTCAATAGAAAGATAAATATCACTCCAACTGATGGAGTAAATAGTGAGGAATGAATGTTATAATATGTTTATATTGTTAAGTGACTATTCAAGACGAAGTTTAGCCTGGCAAAACCAGCAATTATTACTGTTTAGAAACTTGCATAACTATATGAGTTAATTTATATTCTGCATTAAGACAGCATGTGTTTATGTGTATTATGTACATGTATGTATAGGGAAATGTCCGTTGAGCAGTTAATGGGCATAACAACCAGCCATTCTGCACATTCACCAGGCCGCATGGAAAACATAATCCAGTGCACATAATCCATCCATCAGCTGGGAATTGTGCACATTTCCTAGTCAATACACATTATCACCAATAGGCCTTGGAGAGCATGCATATATGACTTAATTTTATACATTACCCTGTCATTATGCATAGTCTCTAACAACTCTGGAAGAATGTGCATATCTTGACTACATTTTGTACATTCTTTGGTCAATATGCATAATTCCCAACTGGCTTTGGGGAATGTGCATATCTCACCTACATTTTGTACATTCTCTGGCCAATATGCATACTCTCCAACAAAGCCTTGTGAATGTTTTTATATTTTGTACATTCTCCGGGCAATATTCCCATTCTCTATGCATAGCCTCCAAGAAATATGCCCTTTCCCCCCTATCTCTGGTTCAGAAGTGTGCAATCTATACCTGCTGGGCTGCTTCTGGCCCACTGCCTAATCCTAAGGAGGCCACAGCATATCCACTGGTCAGCCAAGCAGTGGGAAGAAGTGGTTGGGCTCTAGAAAAAGATTGACCTTTTTTCTGCATTCCAGTTTCCTTTTCCACACTCTCACCTGTTGTCCAGGCAGCTGAGCAGGGGAAATTGCAGGGACCTGTTGGAAATTGCCCACCATGTTGCTTTGAAGCTGAGGAAAAAGCCCACTAGCAGCATGGAGTCAATCATCATGGGAATTGCAGGGGACTGAAGAGTTAACCAGAAGGAGAGAATGTACAAAATTAAGTCAATATATGCACATTCTCCATGAGGCCTGGTTAATGTGTACAATAGCCAGTTGTTATGCACATTTACTCATCCCCACCAGAGACGTTGAATAAACATTTGAGGTAGGCACTCCAAGCATGTTTTTTGCGTAACCTTTTTTATTTTAAATGTGATAATTTCTGTAACAAATTACTCTGGTGACTAATTAAACATCAAAGGTCCTGAGACATTGAAGCAAACAGTTCATATCTCTCTTTTCTGCCTCCTGTGGTGTAAATGGTTTCCAGCTAAGTGAGTGGACCTCTTAACTCTATTTGATAGCAGGATCTGACCCACATGGATTCCATGATTTTTATTTGTAAAATTATTATAGTTTACCTTTTTTAGGAACAGCCAAGCCAGGGTGGCTTGCATGTCATGAAAACACACTAGAATTCAAAGCCTAACAATTCAGATAGCAGCAGTACAAGTATTTAAACACATTGGTTCTGTTTCTTTTTATATTACCATGTCATCTGCACATTATTTGTATTGAACTTGCAACTCAATGACTTAGAAGACATTTCTTTATATGCCACGGCCACCTCGACTTCCCAGGAGGATCGCTCCGCCTGTGCTGCCTCTGGGACGGGCTCCCGTCTTGGTGGAAACTTTTTCAGTTTTAAAACCAGTCAGAAGGGCTTTTTGACTGGGGAAAATTTCTGTGTTTGTTGGAGGCTGGAATTCTGCGAAAGAAGGTCTTCCAGCAGCTCGGACGGAGCTAGGATTTCCAAACAGCTCAACTGATTAAGTGAGCCGTTTTTTTTTCTTCAAAGAAAAACGGATTAACAGGCAAGCATTCTCCTGTCTTTTCTCATTATTTTGTTGTCAATACAGCTAAAGAGATTTGTCAAAGAACCAGCAATTAAGAAACCCTGGGTGAGTCATAGCTTTCTCTTTTATTCACGGAGCTAAGGGGAAGAAAATAGAAATAGTTTATCTTTATTTTTATTGCAAAAAGCTGGCATGGAATTCAACATTATAAAGATTATAAACGGCTGAGGGGTTTCTAATTTAAAGAGAATTTTTTTTTTTATTTATAAGACTTTTGAGTAATATATGTCTGGGACTATTTCTCCGGTTTACTTTTTTTTTTTTTGACGAATCTGCTCATTCTTCCTGCTACTAATTATTTGGATGCTGTGAATTAAAGTTGTTTTGGCACTTTTGGACATGCAAGAGATAAGGCAGTTCATCTTGTCTAGAGGGTGACGTCAGCTGGCTTGAAATATTAACTCCTTTGTAACTGGATAAAGAAATAAACTGTTCTTTGCTTGGGACATTGGGAATTGAAGGGACTGTGTTTTTTTGGTTTTAAGAATGACAATCAAGAAGGTGGTTGAGATCATGGATGTACAAGAAGGGACTTTCTCATTAGATATGTTTCAGAAAATAATGAATGAGATTAAGTTAACAAAACAAGAACTCAGACATAACAGACAAGTGATGATAAGTGAATTTGGCGAAATGAGACAGGAGCTGAAAGAAATTCAGGATTCTATGAGAAAGGAGAACAAAGATAAATTTGGAAAATTAAAAAAGGATGAAAGAAAAATTAAAGGGAAGGTTCAAGCCTTGGAGATTGGATTAAATATGGTCTTGGAAAAAGATTTGGATTTCCTGGCTGTGATGGATCTTGGAGATAAATATTACTGTTTGGAATTCAGCGCTGTCCCTGAAGGAATTGGTGAAGAGATTGGAGATAAAGATATCATCGGTTCGAAAAAATTCATGGACTGGAAGGATTTGATGGAACTTGAAATGGAGAAAGTTTACAGAATTAATTCCTGTTTTGTGACAATGAAAAACCCTTCAAGAGATGTGCTAGTGCATTCTGTAAAAAAGAGGAACAGAGATGCGGTTCTGCAACAATACTTCAGTGATACGTTCGGAAATGATGGCAAGAAAATATTTGTGATGAAGGAAATCCCTATCAGACTCTTATTATATGACTATGACAGCAAGATTATTGGGTGCGTTAAGATGGAAAATGGAAGATGGAATCAACACTGATAAAGGAAGAAGAGCGATTTGAAATTACTGGATTTAATAGACTTGAAGAGTTGGATTAATTGACATGTCTATCTAGAAAAAAATTGATGGACATATATCTCAAGGATTGGAAACTTCTCTTTGACTTTTTGTAGAAGAATAAAATGATATGATGTTAATGAGATTTGATACCAACTAAGATAACTGCTGGAGGAAGGTGATTTTATAATTTATCAAGAGACAGGTTTGTTATATATTATAAACCTATAGCTGAACTACGACAAATCGGAAGTCAATAGTTTTTTTTTTGTTTCTTTTTATTGTATTAGTTTTAATTTGTGTTTTTCTTTTTGTATTGTCTTGATTTTGAAAATTTGAATAAAAATTAATTGAAAAAAAAAATGCCACGGCCACCTCCTTCATGGAATTATATTGGTCAAATTGTCTGTCAATTTTGTATAAAATCCTCAACTGTACAGTTTCTAGCACATTGAAATGTTCACAGCGATTTTTTAAAAAAAGATTCCAGTATAAATATGAACAAAGAATTGAAATGGTTGAGAGGTATTTTTATGGAAACCCAGACTCATCACTGGGCTACATAAAATCCATAAAATTGCAGCTGTAACATTCTGGATATTTGCAGAGCAGTGATCTTCACATGTAGCACACATGGGCTATGATCTAAGTCTCTGCAGGATTCTGAGACATGCACAGAGTGGCCTGTGAGCAGGAGCAGCCCTGTTCTCTTCAACATCAAGAAGAGTTGCACCATGCCACTCCACAATAGACATCGCAGGGCCTGTATGTGCTAGATCTCTGTTGTTGAGCCAACTATGCAGAATTTGTTTTATTGAATTAGTCTTCATAGGAAAATAGTATAGGTTCCAAAATCATGCTCCTTAGTCCTTTCTGGGGTCAAAATAGAAATGGCTCCTCACATTTCTTTTCTGGTAACAAAAGAGATAGAGAGCTGGGAAATAACAACACCTAAGTAGAAGTCCAAATCTGCTACCTGCACGGGGGGCAGGGGCAGGGACGGGGGGCGGAATCTAGGTTATTTTCATGCAGGGTTCCGTTTTGGTGTGTTACAGACTTGTTCATAATAGTTGCTCATCGTATTTGCCCCCTTTGGCCTGTAAATAACTTACTGAAGGAAACGGTAAGACCCAGCAACACACATTTTTAAACCCAGCTCTGAGATGGCCATAATGGAGCAATAACATGTACTATCCAAGCCTTGCATGCAGTGCTACATTTTATGTGAACATGTCAAAATATTTACACATAAGCAAAATGTTTTGCAGAATAGATATGAAGTTATAGGACAGGGGAAAATAGCCTAAGGAGACCACTCCCCTACAAACATTAATTTAAACAAGCATGTCTACAGACTCGCAGGGGGAAATAGTTATAACTGGTATTGTACAAAATGAAATTGTCCAATAATCAAGTTAATGGAAGCATTTGCTAGTGTAACAGTGACAATGTAAGCCTTACATTGTAAGGGGATACTGCAGTTCCATGCAGTTCTCTGTTTAACTAATATATAAGGGGGATGGACGAATTATTTGGATAATGAAACTGAAATGAAGTGCTACTTAAATATGGACAACAGAGAGAGAGTTACCCTGATCCAGCTATCCTTTGTAAATACAAGTTCTCCAAATGCCCATACAGAGCTTTTCCACCCGTAAAAGGGATGTGAGAACACAGTTGTCCCCTCAGCTAAAATGAATAAAAAAGGCTTCACAATATTACAGAATTCTGCATCAGTGGAAATCAGTTTGGGAAATCGTGGTGTACTGATAACTCTAGGCTAGATAACGGGAGGTTCTTTTTTAAAAAAAGCATTTACCTTGTCTCTCAGTTTGACCTTTTAATAAAGTAATTTTGGCATATTGCAGCATGAGGCTAGAAAAAAAATAAAGTTATAACAGGATTGTTGAACAATGGCATTATTCATGATAGTAATCATAGCAATGCTGTTATTACTATGTACATCAGTAACAATAATAAATTCTAGGGCTAGTTAATGATTTTACAGCATCAAATGATTTTTTAAAACGTAAATCTGATAATGGATCTGTGCATGTGGATAATGCACAGAGTACAAGACAGGGCCAGTGCAAAACATGCTGCTGCCTAAGGTGAACAACTGTGTACTGCCACCCCTCCCCCACCTCTCCCAAACTTACTTTTAAAGCGTTAACGCGGCAGCAGTGCCAGCAGGGCCTCCATCTTCACTCTACTTTGCTCTGAGGAAAGGGGTGGTGGCTCAGGCATTTGTGGCCATCAGAGTGGAATAGGGCAGTGTTGCTTACCTGGCTTCCCAATGCGAAGGTCACTGCTGGTAACTGAGAGGGGGAGGTACATGCTGGCGGGGAAGCTGTGGTGGTGCAGGCACAGTGGCAGAAGCTGTGGATTGGCACTGCTGCTGTACCTGCACTGCAGCAACCTTGATGCTGCCTCTCCCTGTCAGTTACCAGCAGTGATCTTCGCATTGCGCAGCCAAGTAAGCAACACTGCCCCCCCCAGCTGCTACAGGGCCCAGGGGAGGCCCTGCATCTCTGCTACTTTTCCACGGCAGCTGCACATTTTCTTAAATTTAGCTAAATGTAATTAATTTTTTTTTTAAAAAATCAAGCCATTGTGGAAAAGCAGCGGCAGCACTGGCATTCTCCGAGGCTACCTTGCCCAGAATGCTTTGCTCTGAGGAAGGATCCTCTTCCTCATGGAAGGGATGAGGCAGGCACCCTGGAGAGTCCTGCAAGAGCCACGTGAGTTGCAGTGGCAGCTGGGCAGACTAACCAAAACTGCAAGTGAGGAGGGCAGGAGGGGAGGGTTTTATGTACCCTGGTCATGAAGCTCCCTAGGTGACTTTGGGCCAATTGATCTTCCTCAGCCTAACCTACCTCACAGGGTTGTTATGAGGATAAAATAGAGAGATGGGTGTAAAGAAATATATAAATAAATGTAGTGTCACAGCCACTGTAGGTCTCCTCATGCCCCACAATCTGTGCTCCAAGGATGTTGTATAAAATAGAACAATTATTTTATTTGTGGCCACTTGCTCCTCTACATTTCTGGCTAGAAAATATAAGATTGCAATTACTCTCAGCCTTTTTTTTTTGAACTTCATGTTTTTGAAACATTTTCCTGCCTCAAAGAACATATTTAGCAGCAATGCACAAAGTATATAATTTCATTAAATATGGGAGGCCTTTGAAAGCAAAATAATCATTTGCTTTATGTATGTATACATCAGGGGATGACTTGTTTTTTTAAAAAAATATCGAAAGCTACATTTAATTATTCATAATATGTACTATGAGCCAACTATACAATTATCAAACATGTACATCATGCAACCCCTTTACCAATCCTATAATTATAAAATAGTCATATTGATTTAGCCAAAGAATCCAAAGTCACATGCTTGCTTCTTTGGGCATTGTATATATCAGTACATGTTACGTATCCATCTATTTAAAACATGTGGTGAACACTTGGCCCTGAAGATGTTGCTGAACTATAACTCCCATCAGCCACAAAAAGCATGGTTATTGGGGGGATGATGGGAGTTGAAGTTGAGCAACATCTGGAGGGCCAAAGGTTCCTCATACCTGATTTAGAAGAGTTATGGTTGCGTAAATAAAAGATTGATGGTTGCCTTTCATCGATACCAATACCAGGGCAGGATGCAACATAAAATAAACTATCAAATACATCTGTAAAAGAAAAAGAAACAAACCACAATTCTTGAAACACCAGTAAACTAAGTCAATTAAAAACAGTTCAAAGAGAAGGCTAAGACATTGAAGATATTATATAGCCTTCCATGATTTTTGCCCAAAGAAAGTGCTACAGTATGTATTCCAGGAAAAGCTTGTGTCAGGCTCTGCAATGTATTCAAAAGTCAGAAATTAAGGCTTTGGTGCAACAAATAATATATTTTTAAGGTTTGCTGTATTTCCTGGAGAATATACAATTGCATACCTCTGACCACTTGCTCTAAAATGAGAGATTGAAGAATTACAATCCAAGTTGGAATAAAGGGGTTAGGAAAGGGGTCAGTTTTCAGGTTCAATCTTTGGCAACTCAGGTATTAGGACTCTATATTTTGTGTGTGCTGCAAGAAAGTGTGCAGAACAGAACAATGTTTTGTACATGCTCCAAGTTAGCATGTGGGTGCCCATGGCTGTCTCTGCTTCCCTCTTCCTATGTCCCAGGTAAGTGTGGTGATCCCTTGGGGAAATCACAGGAATGGGGAGGTGGCAGCCATGGTGAGCACTCGAGGTGCAATTCAAGCAGTACCTTCTTTCAGCTTCCTTGCGGTAGTCTATGAGCAGGACCTTCCTCAACTCATACCTGCTCATGTTATGAGTTGTCACACAGAGCATTTATGAAAGCCTCTATTGTGCTTCTAAGTCAGGTGCAGTCTGGAGCAGTATTCTTTGAAATTCGGAAAACCATTTCAATTCCCTGTATGTTGTATAAGTTGCTGTCTTTGGGGTAAAGAATACAGGTAGCCAGAATTTTCTTCTCTCTTTTTTACTAGCAGAACTACACAAACAGTGGCACTATGTTGGCAGCATAGGTTTCCCTGGCTGCTATACAAGCATAACAAAAGATAGCTTATATCAGGTGATCACGGAATTGGTGGAGAGATGGTGGGTTAAGCTTAGGTTCGTGGAATTCCTCGTGAGGAGTGTCTATGCCCTTGTGGGATGGGAAAAGTTGAAACGGTAACCCATGTACTTTTAACCTGTCCCTTTTATCATGATCTGCGTCTTCCTAATATAACTCCAATTATTCAATCGATTCTGGGCCAGGACTCCTCATTTTATACCAACTATCTTTTATCGGACCAGCATCCCCAAACTACATACAGCGTTGCTAGATTCTGTGCCGAGGCAATTACCCTCCATAGAACACTGCTAGCTCAACTGCCTACACAGTCTGATACTAGTTAGCAAATGTATGATCTTTTAATTTGTTTTATACGATGTTTGATACTTTGTACTGGTCTCTGACAGCAAGAATAAATTCTATTCTATTCTGTTCTAAGCTTGTATAGGAGATAAAACATCTATGCACCATACCAAAGGCCTTGCCTAGTCATGTGGCTATGTGCAATTCCACATGCCATTTACATCAGAGTAAGCCATTCTAATGGGATTCAAACTGACAAGCAACATAGTAGGCCAGAATTGCTTCACATAGAATGCCACTGAAGCTATGCCCTAACAAGCCTCCATATGTACTTCTGCGGCTACTCATATCTATAGATCAGAGTATGAAATCACAAAATCAAAGGAGATAACAAAATACTGGTTTTGCAAAAGCAGAACAATCCTACTACATTTTCTTTAGATGCAAATGATTGTTAGAGCAATTTCTGGAACATATAAGAAAACCTTAGCTTATAAAGAGTTTGAAGTCCTGACCAAGATGTTCAGATTTGTGAAGAAAATGAACAGAATGTAAAAATAACTGTAAAGATTCCTGACAGATTAATTGTACCGATCCTAAACTGTCTTCAGAGGAAAGAAGTAGGGGTAGCCAGTTTTATAGGGAAGACAAAACAATGAATTAAAATAATAATAGTCTTCAAAGGCAGCCCCACGTATATTAGAGGCAATAGTCTAGATGGGAGGTTACTACTGTAGCCAAACTATCTCTGTCCAGAAATGACTACAGCTGGTGAATCAATCATAGAAGATAATAGGTACTCCAAGCCACCAAAGCCATTTAGGCTTCTAGCAACAGAGTGGAATCTAGGATTACCCCCAGACTATGCACCTGGTTCTTCAGGAGTGCAACCACATCTGTGTTTAATATATCACTGCACTCTGCGGGAGAGGGCCTGTCTTTTCAGGAGATCCATACAATATAGGAATTGGGCTCTTAGTGTGGTGGCACCTGCCCTTTGGAATTCCTTTCCATTACATATTAAACAGTCACTGTCTCTGTCATCTTTTCAATGCCTGCTGAAGGTCTTCCTCTTTCAACAATCCTGTTAAGTGTAGATCTTTATCCCAGTCTGCATCTATGTTAGAACTATTTTTAACTGTCTGCCTATTTGGGGTTATTTGTAAATGTTTGCATTGCTTTGATATATGGAACCGTGTTTAATTATTTTGTGTTTGGAACTCATTTGTTTGTTTTACAGTTGTATATTTTGTGTTGTAACCCGCCCTGGTACCTTGTGGTAAAGGATGGGTAAGAAATCCAAATAAATAAATACATTAAAATGTTTATTAAGGTTTTATATAGGGTACTGAATTCAAAATTAGTAACAAACAGAAGGAAAGATTCAAATTATACATCACCATGTCTAGGCGTTGCTTATCCTAGAGCAAGGATGAGGCCCCCATCAGCTCCAACTAGCCTAGCCTAGTCCAGCTGCATCCGGAGGATCACAGGTTCCCCATCCTGATGTAGTTTATAGGAAAGTTACAGTGATGCATTCTGTTTCACATTTGTTCCTATGGCTGAAATAGTGTCCTTCCAAACATGAACTAAATATGCCCTATTGACATCTCTTCTCAGTTTGAGGCAACCTTCGCCAGCCTGATGCCCTCCAGATATTTTGAATTACAGCTCCCGTTAGTCCGAGCCAGCCTCACCAATGATCAGGCACGATGGGAGCTGTAGCCCAAAATATCTGGAGAGCATCAGTCTGGCAAAGGTATATGAGCTTCTGTCCCCTATTTCATTCATTAACCTAATTGTGATACTTCAGTATCAACATCAGTGTTTTCAGTGCACACAGTATGTTTGCATATGGTAAACCACAGGGGCTTGCAGGACTATCCTGGGCATGTTGCCATGCTTCCTAGATTAGTTATTTCTAGTTATATTTATACAACTAGACTCACAATAAAATGTTGTGGTGCAGAGTCCTCCAGTCAGGATTCCAGGGAGCCAGTCATGTACTCTTCTAGGATACTCCAATCAATTCCCTTCCTGGCTTTTCATTTCACTCCCCAACTCCTGTCCTGATATTCAGCACTCAATGGATGCTGACCATTCTGTCCTCATTTTACTGTTTAGTTTTTCCCCTAAAGATTTTTTGTACTTCTGCAAATCTTGGGGTTGTCCTGAGCATTGTGATACCTCCCTCTTGTTTCTTAGTGGCCTTGTATTGGCTACAATTCTTTCAGCACTCATCAGATTACTTTCTTATTAGGGTGTGTGATATGCCAGAAATTTCTGTCCATATGATTTTACTCAATCCCACTCCACTATGGGTTTTGTAGTTTACTCAGTCTTCCTCTGGTATGCGTTTTGTAGTCTGAAAGCTGTACAAACTGCTTCCCTTCTCCTCACATCATATGTCTAGTGTCTGTCTTATTTTGTTTAGTACAGAACTTAGTTAATATAGAGTGAACGTTTACTGAATCCTAAGAACGCAATGTAGATATTACTCATGCTTTGTATGGTTTGGTAAACGGCAGTCTTATTTGTTAGATTGGAATGTATTTAAAAGCGGTTTCACCGCACAGAATACTGCAGGAAAAAATCTGCTTCTGGAGATTTTTCACATAATGAATGCTCCAGTGAATTTGTTGTAAAAATGGTTGGATGGAAACAAATGTATCTAAGTAAAAGTTAGCTCTGTAGTTAAATTATAGGAAGATAACTCTTATATTCTGTACACCTAAGTTGTGGTTCACCCTTAGATTCAACACACCATTTATTTCATTTCCCTGTTGTCACTGAAGAGTAGCTCCTTCTAACCAGAGATTACTTGTCACATACACTTTTATATGCATAGTGCCTCTCAGCTATTGACTGAGATTATTTTCCTCTCACTTGGATATTGTGGCATGTCAGAAAAGTAAAATGTGCACTTTTCATAACTGCGGCTTTTAAAAATGAATATTTTAACTATGACTATTGGTATATTTGAGACATTTTTCCAGGGATACAAATACACCAAAAAAAAGAGGTATTGTCTACTGATCTTTAGCATCACAGTGCATATTACACGGGTCTTCTGCTGGCCACTGTATGTATTGAACACAAAATGGAGTTATGTTAGGCACATTTGACTAATTTTGAATCCACTGCTTCTCCCCTTCAAATGGACAAAACAATGGGCCCACTGCAACAAAGGTGGTTAGGACAGTTCGTTGAGAGGTTGCTGCATTGTCTATTGCTTAATTGCACTATTTTAATTTGTTTTATTTATTTTAAGTGGATGTTAAATGTTTTAATCTTGCTAATGGTTTAATCTTATTTTAATGTAGAATTTTGAATGTTTAATCATATGAATTTATGTTGTTGTAAGCCACCCTGAGTTCCACTGGAAAAAGGGCGGGATATAAATAAAGATAATAAATAAATAAACAAACAAAGCGTTGTGCCGTGGAGTGCTTCTGCTCTGGGCTCCAGCTAAGCCAGTCCTCCTCCATCCTCCATGGTTTTCCTTTTCACTTCCAACAGCTATTCATCTCCACTGAGCATGCTCTATCCTCATCAGGCTGTTTTGGGGGGTTTCCCTCCATTTGGGTTTTTTCTTTTTTTCCCTTTCCCCCCCCCTTTTTTTTGGCCGTCTTTTTTTTGTGTGTGTGTGTTGCTGGTCATGTTTCCAATCCCAGCTACAATATACTCTTTTAATGTTTAAATTGATTGTCTATGGACAGCCCTGTCTTCTGTCCATAACGACATTAAGTAGCTTCTCCGTGTGAACCAAGAAGTCACTTATCCAGTCAATAAGACTGTTCTTTACCATATAATTTGTCTTCCTCTTCCAGATATTCCATTCTGTTCTCTCCCTTCCCACCCAGTTATACAGGTTTTCCCCTTTCATTCATTCAACATTCTATTCCTCCCCCCAAAAGCCAGGGATTTATTTCCTCTCAGTCTCTCATCATTCCTCTTTCTAGTTTCCCCCCCCCTGCATATTATTTTTGCAGTTGTGCATATCTCTAGAGTTCCCTTGAGGCTGCTGGTATTCTCTCTTGTGCATGCATCAGTGGTTCATTTTGGACTACATAAGCATGAGCATGGGAAGACTCAAATTACTAGTAGTACATAGACTAATAAATAACTTTTTAATAGTATACTAGGAATGCTTTCAATCTAAAGAAAATCAGGCAAACCTATGTCCCATTGAAGTCAGTGAGTTTTAAGCATATACATTTGTTTATTTCTGTAGATATATGCATTTTAGACTGTCTGCTGTTTCCAAACAGTTTTTTGTTATCCATTAAAAAAACACTTTTGTTTTAGTAAAGTAAGACTAACAGCTATAGCTGAAATATGTGATATGTAACTAAAATGCCAATGGCATAACTAGCCAGGGCTCAGCTCTTTTCATTTTCCCCTCTGTCTCCGAGTGTCCTCACACTGTTGTGCACTTTCCCCATAACAATATAATTAGGTATTCTCTGCCTTTGACTGTCTCACCTTCCTAGTACCATAGTAGCTATTGTTCTTCAACCACCCCTTGCATATTTTGCCAGTCTGGGAAAATGAAATGAAATGGTTCCATCCTGGATGGTGGTCAACTGAAGGAGGCACTTCCTACCCCATAACCTCTAGGGTGAATATGAAGTTGAAATGAGTTGGGGGGGATGTTTCTCCTACCTTCACAGAAATTACTGAGCTTCTCATAAATGCATCTAGTATAAGTAGTGCTGAATAAAAATGTCTTAAAGAGCCTGTTGTAATCATCTCTCAGCAAGTTGCAAATGAATGTTCAGTTACTTTTTTTGCACATGACTCCTTCAAGAAGATTTATCTTATTACTCATGTCATCAAATAATCACCAGATCTACTTCATTCCATTCACTTGTATGAATGTTATAACTATTGTGATATTGAGCATTATCTAAACAAATTACATTTTATGTTTCACATTTTATAACTCATACAATACAAATTAGCAGCTCAAAAATATGCAAACATGTGGTAGCTTCAGGTGATATTTCCTAATTCTAGGGTTTCCTTTTTGTGTTTTTGCAGCACAGCTAATGAATATTTGTATGTGTGAGAGAATATAATCTACACATCAGTTTCCTTCCTGTATCTCTTCATTAGAATATGAATGCATCCATAATATTTTAAATATCTCATGCATGTATAACATGCATGTATAACATGCATAATGCATAAAAAGTTCTCCAAATAAAACTATTTACAGTTAGGTGCTTGAGTTTGATTAGGTAGTAATAGTTCCAAAAATGACTTAAGATAAATTTATTGGATGTAAGCCAATTTTTGCTCCATTTTATTTTAATAAAACTAATCCAGCTTAAATTGAAACACTAGACTGAATTGTGGAGTGAGGTACAGGAAATTCATATATGTTTGTCTGGCTTAATAATATATATAAATACTAAAAACAAAACTTCACATTGTTTTATAATGTCTCAGGTTGCAGGGGTGGGGATGTTTGGGGGGGAAACATGTGAAAGAGAAAATCTGACATTTTTTTAAAAAAAAACAATCAGAAAAATTGGCTTTAAAAAGGCTTAAAATGTTATTTTAAGTGCTCTGCGTGAAATGTTTCTGAAGGGGAGAATCCACTAAAATACACATCTGAATGTTTGGCACAAAGAGCACAGGATGTAGTTTTTGGGAAACAAACCAATATCCATTTTTTCAATGTGTTTTCTTTGTGAAGCTATCAGATGTTGGGACCAGGGATTTGCATTTTGGGATTAATTAAGTGTCATATCTTTATTATAGTAACAAAGAATAACAGAATCAAAGTTATTTCTAATTCTGAGTACATATTATACAAATGCAAATATCGCTCCAGTTTCCAATGTTAAGGCGTGGGGGTGGTGGAGTGATTCCCAACAAAATAAAGGAGTACTCAGGATACAGAACTTCAGCAGAAACAAATTTTGGGAGGGGGCTTAGAAATCAGGCTCAGGACTACAAACAGCAACATGGGAAGCAGGAGACTATTGCAAAACAGTATCACAATGTACACATAAATCTCGCTTTACTAGAAGACGTCTGTGGGGCCATTAACACTGGAAGAGGCATTTTTCCATGAGTCTAGTTGACTCGGTGGCGCAATCACACCAAGTAAGGCACATCTGGGAGATCTAAAGGAGACTCACCTGAGCAGCACCGCAGCTTCCCACAGATAGAATCCCGAGACAGCTGCGCGCAGGTATCTAATCCGGGCCATGGTATTGTGAGGTATTCACAACCTCCTCCCAAGCGAACGTGTCCGAGTCATGAGGGGATCCAGAAGGAAAGCGAAGGAATGGAGAGTTCTGTCTGAAAGCTGTCGGAGAGGCTGCCGAGTTTTCAGTACCCTGGAGAGCTCCCCGACAACCTCCAGCATCTGTAAATCCAGTAGACCGTGGGCGACTTTGCCCTGGGTAATCTATTCTCCAGCGCCCGGGACTTCGGGCATTTTGGGGTGGTTGTTGTTGGCAACCAGCTCGCCAAGGTTTGTGCTGTGCATTTAAAGAGAAAGGCTAATCCCAAGAGGAAAGACCAGGCAGCCGAGCAGAGGCATCGGGAGAAGCAAAGCGGCGGCGAGGAAGACCCACTTTCCGCCTTCTCTCTCCCCTTTCCTTCCTTCTCCGGCCAGAAGCCAGCTCGCCACATTCCTGAACGCTGCGAATGTCAGGGCTAGGGAGGGGAGGGAGAAGGGGGCGGAGACGGAATCAAAGCAGTGGATTTCCCCCAGCCAGTCTGGAGAGCTCCCAGACCGACAGAACACATAGGCAGAGCTGCCTTGCAAAGCAGCCGAAAGGCATGCAAAAGGGGCACGGTGGGGAAGCTCGTGTCTACTGATCACGCACAGCGGATGTGGGAGGGTGGGAAAGCGTGTGGGGGGAGAGGGAGGGTGAACGGTTGTTTTGGAAGGGGATTGCTCCATAGTGATGGGGTTCAGGAAAGACAAGAAAGACCCTCTCTGGAGGGGCACTTGTCCTGGTAGTGATTTGTTTTCTCGTGACTGGAAAGTTTATGTTGAGCAACAGTCTTGTGAAAGAAATGCTCTCTCTGGCTCTGTGCAAAAATCTGCATTAAATGTGGTGAGATTGGTATGGTTTCTTGGGCAGAAGATGTTGATGGATGCATGGTCCTAGAGTTCAGACAGGCTGTATGCGTGCCAGGTAACCATCAGAGGGCAGTTACCTGAAATAGTTACCTGAGGAAGAGAGATTAACATTGCAATCCTGTGCATGTTTAGTCAGAAATGTCCCATTGTATTTGTAACTAAATCAGAATTATTTACATTTAAAACTGTTTTGAAATTGTGTTCAGGTAAGAAAATGTTAATATATTAATAGGTGCAGATGAGGTATGACTGACAGGTGGGAGGAGGTGTGTGAGTGAGAATTCTGAGGGGAGTTTTCAAGAGAAAAACAGTTGGGGTTGGACAAAGTAGACAGGATTAGGATTTAAGAAGTAGGTCTGGGGTTTGCGGGGGGGGAGGATTTCATTTAGATTAGTGGGTAGGATAGATAGGTAGGATAAGGACAATAACAATTTGTTCATTTACTATCACATTTACCATCTTGTATATAAAACAGTTTATTTGATTCAAAGTCCCATCTGTCAGCTTGGTTAAGAGTGCTACCATGCTAAGGTCCTATTCTGTACATATACCTATACTAATTTTACAGCCACATTACACCAGTGATCACCTTTTGGGGAAAAGGCGGTAGGGCTGAAGCTTGTGCTTCAGAGTGCATATCTGACCAGGCTGAGGTGCACTTGCTGGGAATTTCCTAATCCAGGCGTTTGGGAATCAGGAGGTGGTGATCCCAGAGACACAGGAATGTCACAGTATTTAATAGAGTTTACTCCTTAATTGCAGCCAGTGGGTGGTGGTGGTGGAGCAACTTCTACTAATATTTATGTCAGTCTGCAAACAAAGCAAAATTAATAACCTTCTAGGCTGAGGGTGGTTGGAATGCATGCAAACTGGCTTCTACTGACTTAGGTTTTGTTTTTGCTTTTTTAAAAAAAGTACTCAGATATGATTCTATGTATCTTTCTTCACCTTTAATTCACTTTGGGGGATAAATCCAATCATTGCTAGAATAATGTTAGAAATTACACCCCACTAAACTCAACCATTCTGCTATTTTAGGCTGCAATCCTAACCCTGCGTACTTGGATATAAACCCTACTGAACTCAATAGGACTTACTTCTGAGTACACATTATTAGGATTGTGCTGTTCATTGTAAATACCATGGTGTATCCAGTGTTGGTTATATTCAGAGCAGACCAATTTAAGAACATAAGAACATAAGAACATAAGAAGAGCCTGCTGGATCAGGCCAGTGGCCCATCTAGTCCAGCATCCTGTTCTCACAGTGGTCAACCAGGTGCCTGGGGGAAGCCCGCAAGCAGGACCCGAGTGCAAGAACACTCTCCCCTCCTGAGGCTTCCAGCAACTGGTCTTCAGAAGCATGCTGCCTCTGACTAGGGTGGCAGAGCACAGCCATCATGGCTAGTAGCCATTGATAGCCCTGTCCTCCATGAATTTGTCTAATCTTCTTTTAAAGCCGTCCAAGCTGGTGGCCATTACTGCCTCTTGTGGGAGCAAATTCCATAGTTTAACTATGCGCTGAGTAAAGAAGTACTTCCTTTTGTCTGTCCTGAATCTTCCAACATTCAGCTTCTTTGAATGTCCACGAGTTCTAGTATTATGAGAGAGGGAGAAGAACTTTTCTCTATCCACTTTCTCAATGCCATGCATAATTTTATACACTTCTATCATGTCTCCTCTGACCCGCCTTTTCTCTAAACTAAAAAGCCCCAAATGCTGCCACCTTTCCTCGTAAGGGAGTCGCTCCATCCCCTTGATCATTCTGGTTGCCCTCTTCTGAACCTTTTCCAACTCTATAATATCCTTTTTGAGATGAGGCGACCAGAACTGTACACAGTATTCCAAATGCGGCCGCACCATAGATTTATACAACGGCATTATGATATCGGCTGTTTTATTTTCAATACCTTTCCTAATTATCGCTAGCATGGAATTTGCCTTTTTCACAGCTGCCGCACACTGGGTCGACATTTTCATCGTGCTGTCCACTACAACCCCAAGGTCTCTCTCCTGGTCGGTCACTGCCAGTTCAGACCCCATGAGCGTATATGTGAAATTAAGATTTTTTGCTCCAATATGCATAATTTTACACTTGTTTATATTGAATTGCATTTGCCATTTTTCTGCCCATTCACTCAGTTTGGAGAGGTCTTTTTGGAGCTCTTCGCAATCCCTTTTTGTTTTAACAACCCTGAACAATTTAGTGTCATCAGCAAACTTGGCCACTTCACTGCTCACTCCTAATTCTAGGTCATTAATGAACAAGTTGAAAAGTACAGGTCCCAATACCGATCCTTGAGGGACTCCACTTTCTACAGCCCTCCATTGGGAGAACTGTCCGTTTATTCCTACTCTCTGCTTTCTGCTTCTTAACCAATTTCTTATCCACAAGAGGACCTCTCCTCTTATTCCATGACTGCTAAGCTTCCTCAGAAGCCTTTGGTGAGGTACCTTGTCAAACGCTTTTTGAAAGTCTAAGTACACTATGTCCACTGGATCACCTCTATCTATATGCTTGTTGACACTCTCAAAGAATTCTAATAGGTTACTGAGACAGGACTTTCCCTTGCAGAAGCCATGCTGGCTCTGCTTCAGCAAGGCTTGTTCTTCTATGTGCTTAGTTAATCTAGCTTTAATCATACTTTCTACCAGTTTTCCAGGGACAGAAGTTAAGCTAACTGGCCTGTAATTTCCGGGATCCCCTCTGGATCCCTTTTTGAAGATTGGCGTTACATTTGCCACTTTCCAGTCCTCAGGCATGGAGGAGGACCCAAGGGACAAGTTACATATTTTAGTTAGCAGATCAGCAATTTCACATTTGAGTTCTTTGAGAACTCTCGGGTGGATGCCATCCAGGCCCGGTGATTTGTCAGTTTTTATATTGTCCATTAAGCTTAGAACTTCCTCTCTCGTTACCACTATTTGTCTCAGTTCCTCAGAATCCCTTCCTGCAAATGTTAGTTCAGGTTCAGGGATCTGCCCTATATCATCCACTGTGAAGACAGATGCAAAGAATTCATTTAGCTTCTCTGCAATCTCCTTATCGTTCTTTAGTACACCTTTGACTCCCTTATCATCCAAGGCTCCAATCGTCTCCCTAGATGGTCTCCTGCTTTGAATGTATTTATAGAATTTTTTGTTGTTGGTTTTTATGTTCTTAGCAATGTGCTCCTCAAATTCTTTTTTAGCATCCCTTATTGTCTTCTTGCATTTCTTTTGCCAGAGTTTGTGTTCTTTTTTATTTTCTTCATTTGGACAAGACTTCCATTTTCTGAAGGAAGACTTTTTGCCTCTAAGAGCTTCCTTGACTTTGCTCGTTAACCATGCTGGCATCTTCTTGGCCCTGGCGGTACCTTTTCTGATCTGCGGTATGCACTCCAGTTGAGCTTCTACTATAGTGTTTTTAAACAACTTCCAAGCATTTTCGAGTGATGTGACCCTCTGGACTTTGTTTTTCAGCTTTCTTTTTACCAATCCCCTCATTTTTGTGAAGTTTCCTCTTTTGAAGTCAAATGTGACCGTGTTGGATTTTCTTGGCAATTGGCCAGTTACATGTATGTTTAATTTAATAGCACTGTGGTCACTGCTCCCAATCGGTTCAACAACACTTACATCTTGCACCAGGTTCCGGTCCCCACTGAGGATTAAGTCTAGGGTTGCCGTCCCTCTGGTCGGTTCCATGACCAACTGGTCTAGGGAATAGTCATTTAGAATATCTAGAAACTTTGCTTCTTTGTCATGACTGGAACACATATGCAGCCAGTCTATGTCCGGGTAGTTGAAGTCACCCATTACTACCACATTTCCTAGTTTGGATGCTTCCTCAATTTCATATCTCATCTCAAGGTCTCCCTGAGCATTTTGATCAGGGGGACGATAGATCATTCCCAGTATTAAGTCCCTCCTGGGGCATGGTATCACCACCCACAACGATTCTGTGGAGGAGTCTGCCTCTTTTGGGGTTTCGAGCTTGCTGGATTCAATGCCTTCTTTCATGTATAGAGCGACTCTGCCACCAATACGTCCTTCCCTGTCCTTCCGATATAGTTTATATCCAGGGATAACCGTATCCCACTGGTTTTCTCCATTCCACCAGGTCTCCGTTATGCTCACTATATCAATGCTCTCCTCTAAGACCAAGCACTCCAGTTCTCCCATCTTAGTTCGCAGGCTCCTAGCATTAGCGTACAGGCACTTGTAAGCAGTGTCTCTCTTCAAGTGTCTTTGGCACTTGTGGTTAGGCCTGTGGTAATTTTGCTCTTCTGAATTTATATCCTGTGCCCCTGCTCTCACAATGCCTACTTCTAGGCCTACCCCTTTTAAAATTTCATCATTTCTTTGGTTTTTATCCCAGGGGGGAGGTTTATTCCGAACCGGACCTTTCTCAGCTCCTGTCGGGTTTCCCCCCTCAGTCAGTTTAAAAGCTGCTCTGCCACCTTTTTAATTTTAAGTCCCAGCAGTCTGGTTCCATCCTGGTTCAAGTGGAGCCCGTCCCTTTTGTACAGGCCCGGCTTGTCCCAAAATGTTCCCCAGTGCCTAACAAATCCAAACCCTTCCACCCGACACCATCGTCTCATCCACGCATTGAGACTGCGAAGCTGGGCCTGTCTGGCTGGTCCTGCGTGTGGAACCGGTAGCATTTCAGAGAAAGCCACCTTGGAGGTCCTGGCTTTCAGCATCCTACCTAGCAACCTAAAGTTTGCTTCCAGGACCTCACGGCTGCATTTCCCCATGTCATTGGTGCCAACGTGCACCACGACCACTGACTCCTTCCCAGCACTGTCTACCAAACTATCTAAACAACGGGCGATATCCGCAACCTTCGCACCAGGCAGGCAAAACACCTTGCGGTCTACACGCCCATCACACACCCCACTGTCTATGTTCCTAATGATCGAATCACCCACTACAAGGATCCCTCCACCCCCTGGAGATATATCCTCGGCATGAGAGGATAGCTGCTCATCCCCCAAGGAATGGGTCCCTTCTAAGGGATCGTTTCCCTCTTCCTCAGCTGGATGCTCTCCTTCCCCGAGACCATCGTTGTCCATGATAGCAGGAGAGCTATCATCGTTGGAGTGGGACACAGCTATAACGTCCCTGAAGGCCTCCTCCACACACCTCTCTGCCTCTCTCAGCTTTTCCAGGTCTGCCACCTTGGCCTCAAGGAAATGAAGTCATTCCCGGAGAGCCAGGAGCTTAATGGAGATTGTTAACTTAGGTCTGTTACTTTCAATGGGTCTTCTCTGAATAAAAGTTAGTTGGATTCAACCTTTTATTTTTAAGAAACCATAAACTGATGCTTTAACAGAAGTATGAAAATTCCAGTCAAGCTAAATAGTTTCCAGAATCAGTTTTGGTAAGCATGCCCTTTATTAATCTAGAGGAGGTTGGTAGTGGGGAGGGTGTAAGGTGCATGTGTGGTTCCTGCACAGGGTGAGAGCCTGTGCAATGAACTGTGCAATAGGAGAAAGTTGCCAGATACCTTCAGAGTGAGAATCTACAACTGGCAGAAGGCTGCCCCCCCGGGTGTAAGACATAAGGGGGGAGTAGATGTGCCCTGTGTGAAAGATATTGGGTCGTAGTAATACTGTTCCCAATTCTCTCAGAGGCATACAGGAATAACTGTTCTGATAGGTTTAATTGGTGAGCTGTTGTTGTTGTTTATATGATGCGTTTAGGAGGGGTCTTGGGAAGGAGGGACATGGGTGATGCCGCCCCACTTTCAGTGATCTTGGGCAGAGAGAGGTATAGCCATGGGGAGGTGATGGGCTACCATGGAAGTTGAGGACAAAGCTGTCTGCATCTTGTTCCTTGCTCCCACTCCTCCCATGGACAGGTCCCTGGTTGCTCATCTGCTATGCCCACTGGCCTGTGTGTATTATTGTTTAATGCCAGACTGGTACACAATAAGATCACACTCATCCATTATTTGATCAGGGACGAGAGTGCCGGTTTGGTGTGCATTACAATAAAATGTGAGAAAAGGGGAATAAAAGACATACCTTCATATTTGAGTTCTGGTTTTTTAAACTAAGCCATTAAATTTGTCCCATTTCCCCAAGAGACTTGGGAAGATGTGTTTGTCTTTTCACAGTATTAATTAAAACTACTATCAGGAGATTTGTAGTGTAAATGAGCTCCAATTCTCATTTGTGGAAACCATCTTATGTTTGCATTATACAACAATACAAAAATTGTAAAAGAGAAAGCATTCAGTACTATTTTTTTTTTCATTGTTAAGTTCACTAGACACATTTTGAATTGGTGTGCTGATTGCCTTGTTCTTTGTTTTTAAGCTTATGGAACTTATCACACTGGCAGCACAAGAAATGAAAAAAATGCTCTCAATAGATGAAAATCTTTTTGAACACACAGAAGACAGAGGATGCACAATACATTTAAAACTTGCCCATCTTGTCCATTTTGACTGTGTAGACACAAGTTATTTGTTTATGGCAGGGATGGGGATGGGCATTTCAAAAGTTTATTTATTTATTATTTCATTTATACCCTGCCATTCTATTCATGATAGAAACCCAAGGCAGCTTACATATGGTTCCTGGGCTGTCTCCCATCCAGGCACTGACCAGACCTGACCATGCTTAGCTTCAGCAGGGTGCAGGTCTCATGTGCCTTCAGACCATAGCCTGGGACCATGTTGCAGCCGAGGGTTGAAATAATACACCGACACAGCAAGCTGGGTTGAACAAAGGGCCACCTTATTAAACTTCATACAAACCCATTAAACTGCATATTGGAAGTGGGGCAAGAACAACAACTGTTTGGGTTCTTTTGTTTGTATTCCAGAAAGAAGATAGAGTTAGGGTCCTCCATCTGGCTAGGTTTGCCTACTTTTACCGGTGCTCTTCTTTGCCTAACTTCCTTCCATTGTAAACTGATATACTCAGGGAAGCTGAGCCTTCTTCCTTCCTTTGTCTTCTTCTTCGACTGTCTGAGGAGAGAAGAGAGATTGTCTTTGCTCTCTCTCCTGAGACATGAGGGCAATACCCACGTCTGGGCATTGCACCTCCAACTTAGTTAATTAGTTAGAACTAGGTAAGCCTTTTCTATCTACTATGTATTTCTATAAATAAAGTAGCTGTTCTTAGTTTTCTAAGTCTTAAGTCTCAGTGATCTAAATGCAGGGCAAAAGCCTACTACTTAGGTAAAAATCACATACTGCCACACACACAGTTCAGACCACTGATGTATATATATGATGACCCTCCGTGGTGCAGAGTGGTAAGCGGCGGTAATGCAGCCGAAGCTCTGCTCATGGCCAGAGTTCGATCCCAACGGAAGGAGGAAGTTGAATCTCTGGTAAAAGGGGTCGAGGTCCAGTCAGCCTCCCATCCATCTGTGGTTGGTAAAATGAGTACCTGGCATACGCTGGGGGGTAAAGAAAGACCAGGGAAGGAACTGACAAAACCACCCCATATATACGGTCTGCCTAGTAAACATCGCAAGATGTCACCCTAAGAGTCGGAAACAACTTGCACCTTTACCTATATATATATATAATTTCCATAGCACTGCAGAGGGGAAACATAGGAACGGGAGTTATCTATAAGCAAGCAGCTGAAATACAGCTATAGGGTGACCAGCCCCTGCTGGGGCAAGGACAAGGCATTCTACTTACCTCTTACCCCTGCCACACCCTGTAGGTGAGCCTGGGAGCTTTCTCACATCACTCCCCCTGTGAACTGCAGGCCTCCGTAGCCACCAATCACCTCCAAAGGTGCCTAAGGGGGCCCACCAAGCTGTCCTTACCTACTTTCCTTCCCACACCTTGCCACCACCAAAGAGGGACAAATCTCTATTTAATCTCCCTTTACTCCACTGCCGAAATCCTTGTCTCGCAGACACCTCTGCAGGTCAGATAGAAAAATGTTGTTCCCTGCGTCCATCAGGTGAACTCCATCTGCCATGTAAAGTTCAACCCTGGTGTGTCATATATCGGGGTGTTGTAAAACCAACCCCCCATGCGCTAGAAGAGCCCACTGAAGCTGCCAGTTAACCTTCTTGTGGGCCCTATCTATACCCCTCGGGTCCCCAGAACAATGCCAAACCCTGTGAGGGAGTATATCTGACCATATCAGACAAACCTGAGGGCAACATTGCCTAATAACCTAATAAATTGCCTAATAAATCAGGGGTAGCTGGATATTCCCTAACCCAGCTGGCCAGCACATGGCAGACCCTAAAGTCCTCCATGTGGTCCTGAAAGCCCCCTGCCTTGGCCATAAAGGAAAACCCTGCCAGCTTAGCTATCAGCATCCTGACAGACAGACCCTTCCTCCTGCCTTCCACAAGGAACTCCAGCAGGTGATTCACCAGAATAGGCCACACCAGCATGTAGCCCCTGCCGGTCCTTGACCTCCCTATTTATTTATTTTATTTATTTGTTAGATTTTTATACCGCCCCACTAGCATAGCTCTCTGGGTGGTGTACAACAAAAGGTATATACAATAAAATCACATAAACCTGCTCTCTGCTCTCTGATAGCTGGTGAGCATGCTGGGGGCAATATGGCCCTCTCCGACTCTGCTCTCCAATCTCCCAAAGTGTGGGTGGCATGGCATCTGGCTGAGCCCTGGCCAGCAGTGCCAGCTGTCAAAACTTCTCCATCTGATTCTGTGATAGAGCATCAGCAACACCATTGTCAATACCCGGTAAGTGCTGTGCCCAAAAGAGAACATTAAAACATAGGCAGTGGAGAACAAAGGAACAGACCAGGCTCATAACCCTAGTGTTCCTGGAAGCAAGGGAGTTGATAACCTGGACTGTGGCCATGTTATTACACCAAAAATGGGCAGTAGAATTCCTCAGCCTCTCTGCCCATAAGAAGACCACCTCCATAATGGGAAAGTATTCAAGAAAGATTAAATCACTAGTTAACCCCTCCCGAATCCAGACCTGCGGCCAGCAGCCATTATACCAGGAAGTCCCTAAAACAAAGCCAAGCACCTCCGATGCATCCAAATGAACTTGCAGTTCTGCCTCCAGGAGCCAGTCCTCCCTCCAGAATAAAACACCATTGAAGTCCTGTAGGAAAGAGGACCACATAGCCAGGTCAACGTGTAAGGCAGCTGTAACTCTGAACCTGTGGGAAGGCCATGAAAGCCCCACCATAGCATCATATATTTGCTTTAAAAACACACAGCCTGGTGCAATAATGCTGCACATGAAATTCAAATGCCCTGCCCTTTCTGGAAGGCAGAAAGGGAAGCCTTCCTGGCCCTTGAAACCTCCTGGATCTTGGTCGATACCCAGGAAGGTTAACACAGGGGCAGGACCCTCCATTTTTTCAGCAGCCAAGGGAACCCCCAGTTCCATAGCCGGGCTATAAAACTGTGATATCAGGTGCTGGCATTCACCTGAACCCGCCCTACCCACGAACAGGAAATCATCCAGATAGTGCACCACTGCATCCAAGCCTGCTTGTCTCCAGACTGCCCACTTCAAAAAGGAGCTGAAGTGCTCAAATGCTGTGCAAGAAATAGAGCGGCCCATAGTTAATGCTCCGTCTACCTAGAATTGCCCTAAAAAGGCAAAACCCAGCAGCTCAAAATCTGCTGGGTGTACAGGCAGGAGACAAAAGGCAGAACTGATGTCACATTTACCCATAAGGGTACCACTGCTGCAGGCACACACCATGCACACAGCAGAACCGAATGCAGTGTAGCGCACTGTGCATAGACTATCTAGTATGAAGACATTAACTGACTGATCCTGCTTGTATGACAGGTGGTGAATCAGGCAGAATTCACCAGCTGCCTTTTTGGGCACTATACCAAGGGGAGACACCCGGAAAGCAGAGGTAGGGGGTGATAGGAAGGGGCCGAGAATCCTGCCCACCTGTAAGTCTTTATCAATCTTCCCTTGAATAATTGCTTCCATGCCCAATACAGATTTAAGGTTGCAAGCCATGAAAGCAAGCCGGGGCCAGAGTATGGGATCTGGAAACCAAAAGAAAAACCCTGTAATAAAAAACATGCTTCTCTAGAAACTAGGTAGCCTGTAAGCAATGTCTGTAATTCCTCCAGCTTAACTGGGGAGGGACACTTTTCCTTGAACAGCTCCTGCTGGGGGCTGCTTCTTATCCCCTTGGGGGTCCCTGGTTCCACCCCTAAAAGGCCTGCCCGAGGGCAGTTAGTGCATGAATGCGAGGCGCTGCATATTGAGCACTCATGCCTGAAACGACAGGGAGTGCGAGCACAGAAGCCACAGGAGCTAGATTCCCAGCATAACAGTTGAACCCCCTGCTCCACATTCAAGCGGGAAAGGGTAGCTGTTGACTGCCTCCTCAATAAATGCCCACTATAGCATAGCACAGCACAGCATAGCATAGCATAGTAATATAACCAAATGAAGCAATCCAACAGAGGCCTGGGCATACACAAAAGGTAGTAAACCTAGACCGAAAATCCCTAAATCAAAAGGCCTATTCAATCTCAAGAGCCCCACTCAGGCAATAATCACACCCATCCAAAGAAAGCCTGTCCAGGCCTTGTGAATGAGCAGCAAGGCTGGCAAAAGTTCAGCCCTCTCCTGTTGCTGTAATATGGGGACAACATAACCAACAGGCCAAGAAAACCAAGGCCTGGCACCTCCGGCCCTCATGGGCCCGACCACTTGGCGCCAAACAAAATGGCATCGCTGCCAAAAGGGCAGGAAGGCCTAGCACCCCAGGCCTTAACTGGTAACCATGCAGCACCAAGCAAATGATGCTCGCAACCCCCCACAGGCCGATCCTGCTATAAAATGGTGGCGAGTGGCCTGCAGCAGCTCCTTGTCATCTGGCACTTCCTCTTCCAAGCTGTGTCGCATGCCAAGGGAAGGTTTTGGGGGCAGGGCAGGCTTAAAGAAGCACACAGCCATGTGTACTGCACAACTGCTTGCCCCTCTTCAAAATGGCAGCCGGAGCTTCACCTCTGGGCCACAGCTATGCCCCGCCCACCCAGGCTGCACTTGGACAAGCAGAGTGGGACTTGTGGGCTACAATACGTATCATTTTACCATTCCTTTCAGTGTTAACGGTACTGGTCATATTTCACTGACCTTCATGGCCATTGGCCATGATAGCTGGAGCTGATAGGAGTTGGAGACCAGCAACATCTGGAGGGCCACATATTTCCTATGCCTGCTTTAGGACACGATCAAGGCAAAGTTAAGCACTTTTAACTCATGTGTTCTCCTCATGTAAATCAATTGGATTTAAAAGTACTTACTTTTTTTTGTAGAATGTGTACTGATTTGTAATTGTTACTCCCTCCCGCAATTGATAAGAGCAAAAAGTAGCAAAAGATCAAAAGCAAACCTAACCAAGTACCTGTGTAACTAGCAACACCTGGGTTCCATAGACCTGTACAACTAGTTTTATACATGCAAGGAACATTTGGGCTTGTAATCCCTGTGCTAGATAGTAATGTTTAAGAATTTAGCTACCGAGAAAGTAATACTGTATTAACACCATGAAGTCAAAAAGGTGCTAATGGGTACACAAATCATATAAACTGAAAATTATCTAGAATTTGGATCAATAAGCAGCTTCTTAACTCAATATCAAACAGAAATAGACAGTTTTCAATAATTAACACATCAAATTTTATTAGATGATTTAGATCACACACACACAAGATATCTATAAGAAAATTAAAACATAGTTTCCATTAGAAGCTAGGAAGTTTCCATGGCTTAATTTGATGTCAGCCTTGGTGGTATAATGATTGAATATGCACACTATTACTCAAGCTCAGAATGGATTCATCAGCTATATTGGGATGAATCCAGCTATGTAATTGCACAACTGAAACAACTTCCAAAGTTGCAACCAGACTTCTCCCTCTTCTCTTCCCAGTGCCACACCCACCATCCCAAATATACTTTGCAAGGTTGGGGGAATTCCCAGACCAGATTTAGTGACGAGTGCAGGGTAGTGCATGGGGGTAGGGGGAGTTCCATTGTACAAGGAGCAGTTATTCTGCTTGCACAATGACTTACTTAGATACAACCATTTTCAATTGTAATATTCATCATAAAACTTAATCATATATTTGTTATATTAATCATATAAGAGCAGCTATTTCACTATAAGGATATGATCTTTCTCTTTCCTACTTGTGTAATATGCTCCAAACAAATATAAATATTTCAAACATTATTCAAATATTTCTGCTTTGGAACATGTAGTCATATTAATTTCTAATATTTCTGTTTTTCCCTTATTGATCTTGTATCCATCTACTAGACCATACTTTGTTATTAATTTCCCTTCAGTTAAGAATGCACTAGTTTGGTTCACTTCAGGATGGCATTATCCTTGTATAATATCCCCCCCCCAGTATTTCTACAAATTTTTGCCCCCATTTATTTTTTCATCTTCTCTTATTTTAATTGTTTGGGGTTCTAAAGCTGACAGTTATATTATTCACATGATAACTACAGTATAATTACTAGTGAATTCTGTTGTCACTCACCAGGGGTTATTGCTTCTTATTTCATTAAGTAGTCCCCTAATTATGATAACAAAGATGGGGTAGCAAGGCAATCCTTAGAGATGCAGAGCTTGGAAGATTACTTTTAAAAAGTAATAAATTACAGTTACAGTTACATGGCCTAAAAAAATAGTAATTACCGTTACAATTACGATTGCTCTGAAAGTAACTGATTACTTTACTTTACTCAAAAGTAATCACTACAATTACATTTCAGTTACTTTAAATAAAAAGATAAAAAGTGTGAAGCATTCACTGGAAGCACAAAAAGGAGGTCAAAAACCAGAATGCTGGAAAGATGTGGCTTTATTCTGTGCACAGTGGCACCAATAATTTCTTGTATATAAAAAAAGAGAAATTCTCTTTTTTATATACAAGAAATTATTGGTGCCACTGTGCACAGAATAAAGCCACATCTTTCCAGCATTCTGGTTTTTGACCTCCTTTTTGTACTTTAAATAAAAAGCCTACAAGGTGCTGGCCTTGGCTGCTGCACATCTAAGTAGCCTAAAACAACATTAAAAATAAACAAACACATACAGAAGTATAATTATTTTTATTCATAAGATAGCAATGGTGGTCTCTCTGCTGGTAAGGGTGGTGGGGAGGAAGGCTGAGGCCACTACTCAGATCTTTGCACATCAAACCAAGTGCAACCCCCCCCACTCAGCCAGCCAGCATAATGTCTCTCACTTAACCACCACCCAGACCCTGCCCTGCCACCAACTAAGGGACACTCACTCAAGCAAACATTTTTCCCTGAGATGCAAAAAAGTTAAAATACTGCAAATGCAGCACAGTAGCCAGAGAGGGTGGTGGAGGCCACTTTGTGTGCCAAGTGCAAACACAGTATTCTCTCTCTCTCTCTCTCTCTCTCTCTCTCTCTCACTCACACACACACACACACACACACACACACAGTCATCTTTCACCTCCACAGTTCTTTATCTCCATTCTGCTGCTGCCTCCTTCTCCTCCTTTATCCATGTTCTTGACCTCCAGATCCTTTTCCCCTCCACTCCGTTCTTCACCACCACTATCCATTTTTTAAAATAATTGTTTTCTCCACTCCACCCCATCTCACTCTCTGCCTCCTCCCTCGTCGCCTCCTGCCCATCCACAGAGCATGAGGAAAGAGCGACGCTGCACAGAAGCCCAGTTTGAGGCACATGATTTTCATCCACAAATCAGAGGAGCAGAAGACTTCCCCTGCTCCCCCCCAAGTAATGCCCAAAAGTAATTCTGGAAACGTTACAATTACTCCACAAAAGTAGTAAAATTACTCCTAGTTCTGTTACAGTCAAAATGTAAAGGAATTACCCACTCATTACTCAAAAATGTAATGAATTACAAGTAATTCGTTACTTGTAACTAGTTACTTCCAAGCTCTGTAGAGATGTCATTACATATTCTAATTCCATGGTTTGGAATATAAATCTCAGAGACCTGTAATGTTTGTTAAAAATGCAGGGCTAGCATTTTGACCACCTAAATTATGTTCCAGCTCAGATTTGAATATGAGTTGGAGAAAAAACTCAGCTTTTCCACCCTTTCTACCCTTCCTGTCCTACAAACTTCCAACTCTCTCCTGTAACATACTACTTATGTTTCAGAAGTATGAAGGGCTTTCTCTCCCTCTCCACCCAGTGTCTGGTGCTGCTATGGCAGCAAGACAGGCACCAGGATCACTCAAAATTCCAAATGCTGAGAGAGGCTGATGTATCCATGCATTGAGATAGGAATTAGACCTATCACATCCCCAATAAGAAGAAATAGCTTCTAATGCAATTCAAGAAGAACGAAGCAGAGGAAGATGCTTGCACATCACTGGCAGGTTGCATGTGTCAACTACTTTTTATGGGCTAACAAAAAATTGTTCAAGTGCGCATGTGCACTTCTCGTTCTGAGACTTGCTGCACCAGTAAATAAAACCTTTGGATTGACTACAATGACTGTAGTTCCAGCAAAACATGATTCTACACAGATATTCCTGGGATATTGCTCTAGCACTGCTGCAGGCCTACACACCTATTGGAGTGTGTCAGATTATTTTGTTTTACTAAGAAGCAAGCCTTGTTTGAATGGAAGTCAAATAAATGATCTGTGCATGTAATTGCGCTCTATTATGTGTCTTACAATTTTCCAGCTATCACTCATGCACACCAAAGTCTGCCAAAGTTTGGACAGAGTTTGGAGCACTCATTTGCCAGCCAGACTCCAATGGAATGTTCTACCTCTTTGGCTAGAGGCAGTATGCCTCTGGAGACAAGTTTCTGCAAATTGCAGATGGGGAAAGTGCTGTTGCACTCAGGTCATGCTTGTGAGCTTCCCATGGGCATCTGGTTGTCCACTGTGAGAACAGAGAGATGGACTAGATGGGCCTTTGACTCAACCCAGCAGGGCTCTTGTTATGTGCTTAGATATGTGGGTAGATGAGGTTTAAAGATAATTAGCAATAGGCTAACTGTCATCCCTGCAAACTTGTCACCAACACCTTCAGCAGCAGGAAAAAAGCTCCGGAGATCCTAATGCATATCTCAGGGGACTGGGGCAGTATCTATGTGAAGAATGGCAGTGAACACACAGTACAAGGTAATAGAACAAATCAATGGAATGATGCACAGTGGGGGTTGAAAAACACCAATACAACCACTGGGCCTGAACCATAGGTCCTGACTGACTCTCTGTGGAGTCTATGGCATCTGGGGGATGGCTACTCCTGTTGGCTACCCCTGTTTTATATACTGTATGTAATTTTTACTGTTGTATATATTGTATTATTTAACTTTGTGATATTTTCTGACTAAAAGTGGTATATAAATATTAGAAATAAAGTATTATTTCTTTCTGCACTGTGATTATTTCCATCCAGTGGTTCCCAAAGATTGGTCGAGGTCATTCTTCCTCAATCTGGTGCCCTCCAAATGTTATGGATGACAATTCCTATCAGTCAAAGTTAGCATAGCTAAAACTCAGGAATGATGGGAATTATAAAAAAAAAATCTGGAGGGCATCCAGTTGGAGACATCTGGTCTAGATCCAGGAAGGGGAATCTGGTGCTCTACAGATGTTGTGGGACTCCAGTTCCCAGCAAGCCTGACCATCATGGGTATTTGTCAAGAATGATGGGAGTTGTAGTCTAACAACATCTGGAGGGCCACAGGTTCCCCCATGCCTGGTCTAGATCATTTACACAAATTTAAAATAATTATTTGTTGGACTACAACCTGGGAAACCAGGGTTCAAATCCTCACACAGCTATGAAGCTCACTGGGTGACCTTGGGCTAGTCATTGCCTTTCAACCTCAGAGGGAGGCAATGGTAAACCCCCTCTGAATACTGCTTACCATGAAAACCCTATTTATAAGGTTGCCATAAGTCAGAATCAACATGAAGGCAGTCCATTTCCATTTTCATGAATGGCAGATACAGTCATGTTGTGTCACTCAGTATGATTCCCAATTAAAATAAATATTTTATCTTCTAATTAAAAAGTAAAAAGTAAAATATGTCTTCACAGTTACTCAGTAGAGGTCATTCCACTACATTATAGGGTTTAGGTTTTTTGATATCGTAAATTTCTGTATGGATAGGATTATTTATTTGAATACTCTATTCTCAGACACTGGTGTATCCAAATAGATTTCTAATGGCTGTTGAGCATATTTCTTTTGCTGTTGGTTGTAGTTTTGTTCAGGTCCTCAACAATCTCTAGTATGAGGTGATGGTTTGGACAATTGACCCAATCAGTCCCCTGGTTTTCTGGGAAATTGCAGGCAATGAAATGAAAGGTTTGATGGCTAGAGTAATTGGGGAGGAAAACTAATGGCAGGTCTGATGAAACATGGACTTTGGCTCATATACAAGACTAATACATGGAAGTGATGGTGGCAAAAAACCCAACCAACCAAAACTTTCCCACTACCATTGCAACTGCACAGAGTCAGCCAGTAGAGTTGCCAGTAGGGGGATGATCTTATTCATGTCTACTCAGAAGTAAGCCCCATAGAGTTCAACAGAAGTTACTTCTAGGTCAATGTGTATGGGATTGCAGATTAAAATTCATTGTTTATTATACAGCCACGAAAGTGGCTGTATACTGTAGTCAGCATGGATTTTTTGCATTCCGCAATGTTAAATTGAAAATACCTCCATGCCATTCTGATGCTTCCCATAAGTTCATTTCAAAACAAAATGTTATAAAAGTTATAGTCCTGAACTCAGAAATGCTTGCTTAACAACCCTATACGTTTTCATGGCAATACACAAAACAATCAGAGAAAATTGAGAGTTCAAAGTGTAAAAAGAGAGAGAGAGAAACCAGACCCCTTTTGGACTTTTTTTCTGTCACAGTTCTCATAATATGTTGAAATTAATTAAAAATCATCCATGTTTACAGAGTACCTGTAATCCTATTACTAACCTTGCCCCATATCTTCATTTTCTGCAGTTTAACAGTTAAAAAAAATGCCTGGCTGATTTTTAATTCATTTAAGAAATTTAGCATTAAAGTCAACGATAAGGCCGGGCATGCTCAGTAAGAACCAACTGTCAGTGTTCTAAAAGCCAGACTCACACCTGCTTGGTTTGCCTAATCAGGAGGCCACACCAACAACAGACCTTTATTTCACTTGAGACAGTCATGGCTTCCCCCAAAGAATCCTGGGAAGTGTGGTTTGTGAAGGGTGCTGAGAGTAGTTAGGAGACTCTTATTCCCCTGACAGAGCTCCAGTGGCCAGAATTGTTTAACAGTCAGCCCCTCTTCTGGGGATTGTAGCTTTGTAATGGGAACATAACATCTCCTAGCAACTCTCAGCACACTTACAAACTACACTTCCCAGGATTCTTTGGGAGAAGCCATGACTGTCTCAAGTGAAATAAAGGTCTGGTATGGATGTGGTCAGGGACAGTTTTGGTTTAAAGATGGATGGGAGGCTACATGTGCCTGATGTAGAATAAGAAGGTGGGGGAAACCCTGACAAAGAATGGTACTATTCACAATGTTTTCCTTTTGAAAAGGAAAGGGACTTCCCCTCTGCCCAGTGCCCACCCACTCAATCTCCTTCCCTCCCCCTTCCTCCGTCTCCTCTTCCGGCCCTCCTCCTCCCTCTGCCCCTTCCCCAGGTCAGTTTCACCTATCCTAAGCATGAGTGCACAGGAGTAAATCCCTCTCAACTCAAAAAGCATGCAAATGATCAAACGTGCCCTCTCCTTCTCCTCCCTCCTTCCCCTCTCCCTTTCCCCTTCCCCCCTCCCCTCCCTTCCCCTCCCCATCCCCTTTCAATCCCTTCCTCCCCCTCCCTCTCCAATGGTCAGTTTTACCTATCCTAGGACTATGACCTGGGAGAACAGGGTTCGAATCCCCACACAGTCATGAAGCTCACTGGGTGACCTTGGGTCAATCACTGCCTCTCAGCCTCAGAGGAAGGCAATGGTAAACTGAATACTGCTTACCATGAAAATGACCCTATTGATAGGGTGACCATAAGTTAGAATTGACTTGAAAGCAGTCCAATTTATTTTCAAGCATGATTGCATGGCAGTAAATCCCACTGAACTCAATAAGCATGCAAATGATTGAACCTGCCCTCCCCTTCTCCTCCATCCCATCACCTCCCTTTTCACCTTCCCTTCCTTTCCTCCACCCCTTCAAATCCCTTCCTTCCCCTGCCTACTCCTTCTGCTCCCATCTGCCCCCTTCTTCCTTCCCTCTGCTCTCCTCTCCCCACCCTTCTCCCCCATGGTCAGTTTTACCTATCCTAGCCATGACTGTGTAGGAGTAAATCCCACTGAACTCAATAATCATGCAAATGATCAGACCTGCCTTTCTCCTCCTTACCCTCCCCTCTCCCTTCCTCCTCCCTTCTTCCTCCCCTCCCTTCTTCCTCCTCCCCTGCCCACTCCAGGCTTTCCTCCCCATGGTCAGTTTTACCTATCCTAAGCATGATTGCATGGGAGTAAATCCCACTGAACTCAATTATCAAACCTGCCCTCCTCCCCATCCTGCCTGCTCCCCTCCCCCCTTCCCATCCCCTCCCCCCTTCCCATCCCCTGTGGTCAGTTTCACCTATCCTAAGCATGATTGCAAGGGAGTAAATCCCACTGAACTCAATAAGCATGAGTTCAATCCATTCTCAGCAAATTTGCACAGCATCCCATTTCTTACCTCCCAGATTAAGAAGCAGAGAAATTCACTAATAGGCAAAAAGCCTTGTGGTTTAAGAACGGACCTATAGCCCACAGATATTTCTATCAAACTTTAAAAAGCAGGGAAATTGGGCAGGTATAGTGAATGCATGAGGGGAGCAGGAGACCTGGCCTCCTCTCTGAGATATTGTACTGTCCTACAAATTTGTCAAAATGCAAACACAATTTGGGTTGGTGTTTCCCAGTCCAATCTACTTCCTGTGTAGCTTGGAATAATTTGGTAACATGTGCCTCTGAGCATTTTAGGAACAAAGGAATCTGCCTTATACCAACTCAGGCCATTTGGTACTATCTAGCTCAGTACTGATGACATGGACCAGCGCTGGCTTTTCAGGATTCCAGGCAATAGTCTTTTCCAGAAATTAAATTTTGGACCTTTGGATGCAAAGCATATGCCTTACCACTGAGCTATAACCCTTCCTCTGTTCTGAAAAAATCTTTTTAAATTGTTCTTTTCAATTCACTAATGAATACACATCATACCTAGTGCAGATGCACAGCATTCATTTAAAGAACATTCAACTCATATTCATATGCATATTCAGCACATGAATCAGCACAACAGAATCAGAATCAGATTCTTTAGGGGAAGCCATGTGCTTTAAATGCAAGTTGGATGTGCTTTAAATGTATTGTGTGGATCTACTTAATAATCTTTGCCTGTTTAATTAATTTTTTAAAATGGAAATGAGCTATAAAGTTTACTGGGTGACCCTGGGCTACTCACCATCTCTCAGCCTAATCTGTCCCTCAGGATGAAAAAAAAATAGAAGGGAATCATGAACACCCCAACGAAGAAGGACACACTTAAAATGTAGAGGAAATAATGATGTCAACCATAGTGTGAAATCAGATACTTATCGGGACATAATATGAAAAAATATTTATATAAGCATGACTATCAAATATGTTTATTATTTACACAACGTGCAAAGATATTTATAGTGCAATCCTATGTTTGTTTACTCAGAAGCAAGTCCCAATGTATTCAATTGGGCTTACTCAAACAGGGAAGCATGCACAGAACTGCAACCTCAAGTGATAAGGAACTTGATTCATACAACCCAAAATTCAGAATCATGTCACTTCAAGCTGTTTTGCAACTGTTTATACTTGTTTTTATGGTTATTGGATTTTAAAGGCATTTGTTTCTTATTGTGAGCTGTCTTGGTTCCAGTCTGCAACCCTACCTTGTACGGTTGTTGGAAAGTCTCCATTTACACAGACACACTAGTGATGTAAATATACATACACCCTATATAATTGTTTATTGTCAAACCCAATTGGTTTCTGCAGAACATTTTTTAAAAAAATCAGTATTAGTTTCCAACATAATAAAAGCAGTGATACCTATTAAGCCCTGCCTAATTGCTTTAAAAATAGGATTGGAGGAGAAGAGAAAGATTTACAACACAAATACAATCCTTTGCTATGTTCACTCAAATGTCCCATCAGTTTACAGCACAATCCTAACCATGTCTACTCAAAAGCAAGTCCTATTGAATTCAGTGAGGTTTACTCCAGGTACATGGGATTAGCATTGCAGCTTCCAGAAAAGCGAGTATTGGATTAAAGCTTCATATTGGAAAGGTTTTCAAAACACTGCCCTCTACAACAGCCCAGGAAAATGTAACCTTGTTTGACTGCTGCACACAAGAGAGAAAAAGACTGAAAGCTATATACTTACTCAGTTTATGAGATTTTCAGACAAAAAACAAGTTTTCTGAATTGCAAAGGGGTCTAGCTACTGCTTTGTCAATCACAACCCTAACTTTACTTACTGGCTACAAACCTGAAAGGGCGGGACTAGAGCAGACATCTATGAACCCATTTGTTGCTGGGTGGGGATGGCTGATGTTTTGGTGTATATCTCTTGAACCAGAACACCTAGAAACTTCATTTTTGAAAGAAAGAAAGAAAGAAAGAAAGAAAGAAAGAGAGAGAGAGAGAAAGAAAGAAAGAAAGAAAGAAAGAAAGAAAGAAAGAAAGAAAGAAAGAAAGAAAGAAAGAAAGAAAGAAAGAAAGAAAGAAAGAAAGAAAGAAAGAAAGAAAGAAAGAAAGAAAGAAAGAAAGAAAGAAAGAAAGCTGAGAGTCTGGAGATTAAGGTGACTCACCTGGAGATCCAGAGAGCACTCCAAAAAATCCAGAGTCTCTGGGTGAAAACCGGAGGCCTCGCAACCCTATACCTGTGTGGTCTGCAGGGTCACTCTCCTGACAACAGCATCACTGCAGCTTACCTGGATGGGGCTGGAGCAAGGTAGAGCTTCACCAGCGTAGCTGTGACCTCACCACCCCCTTCATTTGTCCCAGCTCAGTCCAGATAAGCAGCAGCAATGCCAGTGTCAGCTGTATGGCCCCACCCCATCACACAGGCTGCTATTCCTCACCTGGACCCAGACGTTTTAAACAACTATTGCCCAGTGGTAAATATTTCCTTTTTGGGCAAGATGCTCAAGAAGGTGGTGACAGTCCACGGTCAAGCATGCTTGGAAGAAATTGCTTACTCGGATCCATTTCAGTCTGGCTTCAGGCCTGGCCATGGCACTGAAACTGCTTGGTTTCCCTGGTTGACAATATCTGTTGGGAAAGAGATAGGGGGAGCATGACCCTGTTCATGCTCTTTAATCTCCTGGTGGCTTTTTATACTGTTGACCATGGTATCCTTCTGGCACGTCTCAGGGAGATGGGGATTGGGGGTACTGTGCTTCAGTGGTTCTGCTCCTACTTCCAGAGCCACTTCCAAAAAGTAGTTATGGGAGGCTATGGTTTGGCACCATGGGAACTGTCCTGTGATGTTCTGCAGGGTTCAATCTTGTTCCCTATGGTATTTAACTTCTATATGAAGCTACTAGGAGGTGTCATCAGAAGATTTTGAGTGAGGTGTCATCAATATGCAGATAACAACCAACTCTATCTGTCTATTCCATCAGAATCAGGAGATGCATCTGAGGTGCTACTCAGTGCTGGGAGGTGGTGATGGGCTGGATCTGGGCCAGTAAACTAAGGCTGAATCCTGAACAGACAGAGATGTTATGTATCCAGTTCTCATGTCCAGGAGGTGGAGAGATGGTCTATTCTGGATGGGATTGCATTGCCCCTTGAAGGAGTAGGTCTGCAGTTTGTGAGTATGCCTGGATCTAACACTGTCACTAGAAGCTCAGGTGGCCTCAGTGGCTAGGAGTGCCTTTTTCCAGCTCTGCCTAGTTCACAAACTTCATCCCTTTGTGGACAGATTTGACTTGGCCACAGCACTCCATGCTCTGGTAACTTCCAGATTGGATTACTGCAATGGGACAGCCCTTGGAGACCATGCAGAAACTTCAGCTGGTGCAGATTACTAGCTGGGATTCCCTTTAGATATCATCTAACCTCTTAAAACAGCTGCATTGGCTGCCAGTTCATATCCAAACCCAATTGAAGGTGCTCACGCTAATGTCTAAAGCCCTCAATGACTAAGGTCCTAAATATCTGAAAGACCACTTACTTTCCTGCAGACCCTCTCAGGTGTTGAGATCTATGGAGGGAGCCCTTTTGGTAGTTCCACCAACCATGGAAGCTCAGGGCTGGTGGCCCTGGAGAGGACATTTTCTGTGGTGGCCCCTAAGTTGTGGAACTCTCTCCCCACCAAGATACGTCTAGTCACTTAAATTGTACAGTTTTAGGAGAATACTGAAGATGCACCTCTTTACCCTGGCCTTTGACACCTGTGGTGTATATTTTTATGACCCACCCTATTTTGTAATTTTATATTGTTTTTAATTGTTTTTAAATTGTTTTTTTTTAAAAAAATTGTTGTAACCTGCCTTGGGACTTTTATGTGAAGGATGGGTAATAGATGATGATGATGGTGGTGGTGGTGATGATAAATAATGTGTGGCTAGTGGATAAGAACAACTGTATTGCTACAGCTGCTAGAGCTGAGGTTTTTAAGCAGCTGCCACATAATAAATGTTCATGTCTATGCATGAAAGATTGGGTTCTGCTGCTACTTTTCTCCATGGAATAACTAACAGCAATTTATTGGCAGTACTAACCCACAAGATTTATGTTGGAGTTGGTCATCATGGTTGGGTCTCTCCTTTCAAACAGTTTCCTCATAATGTGAGGGACATAGGAATCTGCCTTAATGCCAAGTCAGACCAGAGGTCCATTTAGCTCAGCATTGTCCTCAGTGACTGGCCAGGGTTCTCCAGGATTTCAGACAGGTGTCCTTCCCAGCCCTACCTAGAGATGCTGGGAATTGAACCTGGGACATTGTGCATAAAAATCGCATACCCTGCTACTGAGCTGTAACCCAGTGGGGAGTTGGCTACAGTGGGAGGTGACTGCTGAACAAAAACAAGTTGAATATATAATCTGTAAATAAAGTGTCCAACAATTGAGCATGAGGTCCTGTAAAGTATTGGTTTAGCAAACCAATGTTAAGATACTTTTCCATGGAAGCATCGCCAGCATCTGCCATGAGCCAGCCCTCATATGATATACAAACCAGTTCAAATATTCAGCCTGATGGTAATGTTCTATGCATGGCTGGGAGTGGACCTGAGTTCTGGGCATGCACAAGTCCATCACAATATAGATGGTATTGTCTGAGCCAACCATTTGCAGATATACAGGGATGTACAAGGAATTCACCTGATACCTGGGATCCTTCCATTTCACTTGTTTGATTTGCATACTGTATATTTCTAGTCTCTGTTTAGATAGGAGGGTTCTTTGAGCAATGACTGCATTCATTATTAGAACGGGTATTCTGTGTAGAGCAAAAGTAAAGATCTTTCAGATTTTTAAGTTCATGAGAACTGTAATCCAATACTTAAAGGTTCACTGGAAGCAGAACATTTATTTCAGTGCCACTGAGGTCAGATTGTTGCTGTCTATATACCTGTTCTTTTGTCAATAGAACAGTAGTAGGAATGCAGTGATGGGGAAAAAGTTAAGGGGCAAGAGCCAAAATAAAATACTTCCTAATTATGAGCATGCTATCGCATTCTGCATGAACACTGTTTGAAGACTTGTTACTGTGCATTTAAAAAGGCGTTAGGCAAAGGTGTGCAAGCATGTAAGAAAGGTACATTTGAGAACTCCCCTTGTGAAAACATCTAATTAAATGTCTAAGAATAGAATGTGTACACAGCAGTCATGGAAGTTTCAAAATGAATGCCTATGCTTAAATACAACCCATCAGGTGTATAAATAGGATGATTTGTATTCCATTAACAACTTGCTACTGAAACATGAGGTCTCAAGTTAATCCGGGGTGTTTATTTCTGAGATTGTAAATTATTAATGAGATTCTAATTTGTACCCTTATTATGTTAATGCTAGCCTATATAGAATTCCTACTTACAGCTGCATTTGGGGGCAATCTATCACAAACCTTCCAATGATTTTAATGAATCTATAGTGCCCAGTTACAAGGACTATTCAGTTTCAGCCAGTGTGATATAGCAGATAGTATTGGACGTAGAATGGGCAGACCTGGGTTCAAATCCTTTCTCAATAATGAAGGTCACTAGGTAATCTTGGGCCAGTCACTGTTTCTTTAATTTACCTACCTCCCAGGACTGTTGTGAAGATAATATGATGGATGGGCGATGTATCCTTAAGGGTGTTGCTGGAATGAAATGATGGATGTGCAGGATATCGTTGAGAGTGGTTTCACCCATCTGAAGCCTATTTCCTGTTAAGATATGTAGAGGAAAGTGTTCTAACTGAAAGCAGTTTAGTGATGGATGATCTCAGAGCTTCGAAAAGTTACTTTTTTGAACTACAACTCCCATCAATCCAATCCAATGGCCATGCTGGCTGGGGCTGATGGGAGTTGTAGTTTAAAAAAGCTCTGATGTTGATATACTTTTATGACAGTGCACATTCTGAATAATTCCATAAACAAGCAAACAAGATGAAGTTTACTGATGGATAATGTTGCCTAACAGGTTAGTCCATCTCAACTGGATATATTTAGACTCGTTCAACTTCTGAGATGATTCTATGGATTGTATTCAGCTAAGCCCTATGCAGAGTCAAGTAACAGAAATCAATAAATCTATGTTAGATGTGGGTCTACTCTGAGTAGGACTAGCATTGAATAACACCCTATTTTCTTTTGTTCTGCATTGAGTTAGAGGGTGCTTCCAGATGGGTGTTTATTGTGAGTGATCCTCATGCATGCAATGCCCCTACATTGTCAATAGCATCAAAATGCCAGCCAATATTCCCCCCCATTTAATCCAGATTTACCTCTCCAAGAAAAATCCAATAACTTAAAAAGCAATACTGTGGCAAATGACCCTCTTTGAACAACCTATTTGCAGCATTAAGCCTGCGTTTGGAAGCCTCCAGAATCAAGGACTTCAAATGGCTATTGGAACATGGATACTAGATTTTACTTAATTCAGATGTAGCAGCTCATTTGCCATCCTTCTGGCCTCAACAAGGCTACCAAGGGTCTTGTATATGAAACCCCTGGTATGACCATTAGGAAATGGTCATGAGATCACATAACAGCCTTTCCCTGTAAAGATTCCCCATTTTTTCCTGTATTAGTAAATGAACCATAAGTCATAGCTATTCAAGCACAAGTAAATGAGTCAAAATGAAATGCAGACACAAAGAGGAGTTATTAACTGGGTTTTTGCTTTATAGAGTAATAGGACCATGAGGGGCTTACAGGGTCATCAAGTCCAGTCGTCTACTCTGCAGCAAGGCTCACTAAAACTAAATTGTTCCTGACAGGCATTTTCCCACTCTTGCTGCAGAAACCTCCAGATACGGTGTATTAACAATTTCTCTTGGCAACTGCTTCCATACAGATGCTGTCATGTGACAGAATCTAGACTCCAACCTGGTTGATTTACAGCTCAGGTCAGGTGCTCTGGCCTTAGTTCATCAATAGACCATAGTTAGCAAGCTATACCACAGGCAGATGCACCTGGGTTGCTATTCAAAATTGAAAAGGGCTTTTGCTGTCCGGAGGAGGATGAAGAGCCCTCAGGGCTGGAGCTGAAGGAGATAAGGAAAGAGATTTTATATACTGATCTGAAATAAGCATCCAGATATTTGGCTTTATATCTGTAGTCTTTTTTTAAAAAATGGTATGTCATAACTGAAAATGCTTGCAATTTGCTTTAAATGTTCATATTCAAGAGCTCCCACTTAAATAGTAGATGGATGCATCTTTGGACAGGGACAATGTGAAAATGACTGTCCCTTTCTACTGTTGAGATACAACAGGCTCCCACTATCTGCGCTATCTGGAAACAATCAAAGACATCTTTGTTCCAAAAAGCTTTCACAGCTGGATGAATAGGCGTCTGCCGTGGGTGTCTACTCTGTCTTGTTTTTAAATCTGATGTTATTTTCTGTGTATTTTCTGATGTAAAACACCTGTTTTGAAGGCAAGAAACATGGTTCAATTAATATTTTGAATATATTTTTTATTAAAGTTTTATAAGTGTTATAGAATTCAGAAACAACAACAGGCAAAAGGAGATGCATATGAAGTACTTTTACACTATTTGCTATTTATTCTAGAGGATGGATTGGACCTGCGGCCATCCAGATGTTGTTGACTCCCATCCGCTTGTTATTTTCACTAATATATTCATTTTAATTCACATTTCCCCTAATTTATGCATTTTTGTAAACATTGGTTGGAGAATGGCATTGCAAACTTTGGATATGCAAATTTTGAAGGATGACTGTGTTTTGGTTCTCCTATTGTTTTAGAAAGTGCAGTTTTGATACATTTGGCTTTAAATGTGAACTGAATCAAATTTCTCCCCCATCCTGAGTCAGGGATTATGGGAATTATAGTTCAGCAATATCTAGAGGCCTGTAGGTTCCCCATCCCTGTCCTACAGCTTATTTCCAGAACAGCACCTAAAGTATGATTGGTTTATTTATGAAGGGATCATGAATGCAGGAAGATAAAGAGATACCACACTGTATACAAGTCATCAGGTTTAGCCTCATTTCTTGTCAACTTAGATTCATGAGGCTTCTTCCCATACATGGGCTTCAACCTGTACGTGTGTGTACCTTCTCTCTAAAGAAGGGATGACTAATCTGTGGCCATCCCGATGTTATTGCACTTACTCCCATCATTCCTACCAGGCGAGGACAATGGTCAGCTGTGATTGGAGTGTTATCTAGCAATTCTGAAGAGTACCATGTTGGCTAATCCTGCTCTAAACAGCCAAATGTTCTAGTGTTATACATTTTCTAAGTGAACGGTGATAATTAATAAAATGATCTGGCCTTGATTAGAGGTTTTATGATTATCAGCAGTCATTAACTATGCTAATTCAGGATTAGGTGCAATTGATTGCTTAGTAATCAGAGAGAGATATTGTGAAATATTTCCACAAACTCTTGACACAGGCTGACATTCTCACCACATGTTTGCAGATGAAACAGTTCTAATGTATCCTAATTAATTTTCAAGCAAACCATCTTTCCATAGTCTTTCAAAATATTTTTGAATGGTAGGATTTGCCTTGCAAAGATTGGGTTGTAATCCACTAAACCCTACTCAGTTTAGACCCATTGAAATTACAGAACCTAAATTAGTCACGTTTATTAACTTCAATGGGTCTACTTTGAGTAGGACTAGCATTGAATGTCACTCATGATGATCATTGGGACAGCCCCATTATTAATCAGAGTGGGACAGCCATCTTAGGCAACTGATTTGGTGGCATCAGAAAAGGGGAACAAATTTCTTGTTATTGTTATTACTTACTTACTATTAGGGAAGGAAGATGTCCTTATGGGATTTTCTGCCTCTGATGGCAAAATAATTTGACTAATCTTGCTTAACTAGCAGAGGGGGTCAGGGAAGTACTTACTTCCCAGGAAGCAAAATGTTTAGGGCAAGATCAGCTGCTATCTAAGAGCTAGTACAAGCAGTTCAGTAGAAATGGTGAACAGGGAAAAGCATCATCTTGTTTCATGCTCTCTGCTCTGCTGAATTAACAATTGTTTCATTGTAAACTGGAGTGGGCCTCTAACCTCTTCTGAGAAGAGCCTCTAAAGGTGATGTCAGGGCATGTGTGAGAGAATGTGATTTACTGCAGACTGTCTTCCAGTACCAAAGGTAAAAGAGGAGGGTAATATTTCAGTTGGAAACAGAATATAAAAGGGTAATAAATAGTGTATTTCAGAACCCTGACAGTGGCTATTGTTTATTCCCAGCCTTTTACATATTCTATGGATTGCTGTTGTCTTAATAATAAATTGGACTGTTGAGAGAGTTAATAGTTCCAGATCTACATCTTAATATATATTTATTTTCATGGCTCCAATCCAGAAAGCCCATGCAGCAGCAGGCAGTTTGTAACTTTGTTTACCTCACAGCAGTGATAAATAGGAAGAACATGGGAGAGAGCAATATTATCAGACATCAACCGTATTATGTTTGTGAGACCCTCCCACCGCTCTCTCAACAATAAAGGAAAAAATAAATTCATTTTTCAGTATCAAATGCCAGTGGCCAAAACTTCACAAATTATATTTGGAGCTTTAAAAGTTAGTGCAATTTTAGCCAACTGACTTTTGGAATGTTTTATAAGTGTTGTACTCATGAATTGCAGAATTTGCCCTTTTATGTTAAATCTTTTCATTTCATTTTTCTCATCAACTTTTAGAAACTTGTGTGTACCTTTGGTGTTCCTCTGACCTGCAAATTTCTTCAAAAAGGTTAATTAAAAAGAAGACAAAGGTGACTCGGTGGGCATAATTTAGGTGATTTTATAAAACTTTGATAAGGTCTTTGTAGGTGACTGTGAAGGCAAATAAACAGCTTGGAGTAAACTGAAGAGCACAGAGTTATCATATATTTTAAAAAGTGAATACAGATAGGAAAAAAGTATTAGTGGGCAGATAATCATGCAGTAGGCCCTAGAGTTAATGTTATCTACAATGGAAAACTTGAAGTGAGACTTCAGAGAAATTTTACATTTGATCCAATGATTAGTCTTTAACTTTGGCAAATCATTTTAGAATATGCACTCATAACTTTACATGTTGAACACTGGTTACATCTGGCTGTTTAATGAAGCCATTGTGGGTTGCATAATATTCAATAACATTATTATCTCCACTGTGTGTTGACAACCGATCTGGAATCAGTCTGGAACAATCAGATGACCACATTGCTATGTGGACAGTTATAATATATACGTTCAATTAATTTGATTTCACTTCCCTTGCACCCAGCCCATATCATGATCCATATCATGAGAGAAAACTGCCTGGAAATCCAAGACACCACCATACCCATTCACTCACCCAAACATACCAGGATGGAAACAAAAGATGGTTCTAGATTTGTCTGGATGGGAGATAAAAACTACATAACACATTTGCAAGAAACAACTGGAAAGGCTGTTCGGTCAGGTGATTTGGTCACTGTTTCACTGACAGCAAGGGGATCAGCAACATAATAATGTCTCCACGTGCATCTGCAAAACCACTTTGGGACAGTATTCTCCTAAATGCTAGCTGTACATGTTTAGCAAAAGCAAAGACAGATGTGTTGCTCCATAAAAAGAAGAAAAACCCAAATCCACAGGTGGGTAATATCTTTATAAGGAGCAATCAAAATGTCACAAAATAGTGAGCAAGTTTTTGAGTTCTCCAGAACTCTTCATCAGGCTGGACGTGACCCAAAGCAGTGGGAAATGAGGAAAAAACAAACAAATAAAAGTTCAAAAGTTAGGCTGGATGTTGTAGCCAGGAGATCTGCATTTAGACTCAGAAACTTGCATGTTAACAATCTTGTTTTAACATTCTAAGATAGGAAAGAACTTCTCAGGGAATTAGTCCCCTATTCATAATACACCCAGGCATTGCAAGGTCGACAAATTTATAGCCCAAATCAGGTGATTACAAATTTCAACAGCACTGCTACTTAGAACTGATTGCTGATTACAGCCATAGTGGTGAGAGGGGATTAGCCCTGAGTAGATGCACAACTCAGAGCCTATCAAATTAAATTATTATAATTAAAAACACAATTAAAAGTTTTCTGTTTCTTTCAGTAATGTATAAGTAGGTCTTGTTTCAGCTCAATAAAAATAGTCTTACACAAGTGTTCTCCCTTGCAGCCCACTATAACAATAGCAATCCTTTGACCTGCATGGCCTTGCTAAAGGGCTTGTCAAGACATATTGGTATGTTCCCTTCCCATCATTATGTCACCAAACCCACTCAGGAAAGTTAAGCTCATCCTATGTCTGAGAAATCTATAATGACTGTGTAATGGCACAATAGAGAGCCAGTGTGGTGCAGTGGTTAAGGTGTTGGACTACAACCTGGGAGACCAGGGTTTGAATCCCCACACAGCCATGAAGCTCACTGGGTGACCTTGGGCCAGTCACTGCCTCTCAGCCTCAGAGGAAGGCAACGGTAAACCGCCTCTGAATACTGTTTACTATGAAACCCTATTCATAGGGTCACCATAACTGGGGATCGACTTGAAGGAAGTCCATTTCCATTTCAATGGCACATAGGGACAGGAACTGCAAAGAAGAGGGGAAAATACTATTTTGTATGCTATGGTGAAGCAGCAGAGAACTGAGAGTCCATGTTACATAGGTTTCTTATGCCTTTGTTCTGTAATGCCCCAAAGCCTTTTTGACTGTGCAGTGTTGAAACAGGACCACCTTGTCCCAGCAAAATAAGGTTGTACTATCCGTTTATGACATTGTCTTGTATTCAGCTCAGCACGTTGGTTGAGCCATGCAGTGTTCCACAATGTTCCTGAGACCTTAACCGTCAGCAATGTACATGAAAGGTGTTTGTGGTAGCCACAAAGTGGAATAATACCTGTCAGCAGGTTTCTTCTGTTGAACGCATCACTTTGCAGCATATAATTGTATTGGAGATAAATACAAACACAGCTGAAATTTAAAAGTGCCTAATATAGCTAAGCTAAGAAATATCTTGATAAAAAAAGAAAGCAGTAAGCTAGCAAAACTTACCAAGTAGAACTTGTAACTGAAAGGTTTGGCAGATGGCAATTACAAATGCCAGATGGATTTTTTAAAAAAAGAATAGTCATGCAACCAATGTGGTAATCAACACTGGTAAAAATAAGCTAAACTTATGCTCATAGTTGCGCTGCACGGATTTTTGCAGGATCCTTGCTGAAATCATTGCTTAGTTAAACTGGCAAATTCAAGAAAAGGTCTGGTTATTTATATGTTAGAAACAGGAATGGCCCTACCAACAGGCAGAATGAGGGGCTTCCTCAGGCAACTGTTTTTGTGACAGGGCAAAAAATTGTACTTTTAAAATTATTGTTGCTTTATTCCCTAGGAGAGAATTTTCTGTCTCAAGTGTCACAATAACTTGACTGGGCTTGGGAATTATACACCTTGACTTGAGGTTGGACTATTTGCTGCTCTGCTTCAGGTGATAAAATGTCTTAGGGCAACTCTGGTTAGCGATGATCATCAAAAATGCAAGAGATATTTCCAGCCTGAAGGTAAACAAGTACAGAAAATTTAATATAAGTTTATTTTAGGCCATGTCTGCTGGATAGCATTCTCTTTTCTGATGCCAGCAGTGGCAGGTCCTACCAGTTCTATGACTGCCATTCTTGATGTCTCAGGCATGCTGGATATGTGTGTAAACTCAACTTAGTCCTAGACCTAGGGCAATGAAGAAGAGATGTCTTTTGGGATGGTCATACCATTATGAGTTGTTCAGCTTCCAAACAATTTAGGCATTTAGGCATGTTCGCCATATTTGAGGGGGGGAACCACCATTGGCCACTGTCTAAACATTTGAAAGTGTGTTCAAAAACTATCTGGCCACAGTGTCCACACATAGTTTAGTAGTGTCATGATAAAGAATGATATCATACTTTGAATTTTGATCGGAGATTGCTGCATTGTTATTGTTCTGTCTTAGCCAAGGAATGTGGTTCTAGCCTAATTCAGGGAGCATGCTAAGTACAGATTCCAGGGACTCTAGGTTCAAATATTAGTTTCAGTTCAGGATCCAGTAAGCAAAGTCAAGTCAAGCAGTTTGGGAGTAACGCATCAACACTTGAAACAAGTAACCTGAAGCAGTGGGGGTGGGGTTTGATAGAAAGGCAACCTATTCTTTCCTCACTGATTCCTTCTTTAGTAACTACTTGCTTGTTTTTTTCTCAGGCTTTACTTCCTGTAAGCTATACACCAAAGAAATGAAGGACTGTGATTCTTCCTTTTCTTTTCTAGTCAGTGAGAGATAGTGCCCGTGAGTGAAAAACTCATGGCTCTACAATGGCCATATGTATGTTTGTAGTCCAAATGGCTTTATTTCTCAATTTGTAATAAACTATTTCTTTAGTCTTTCAACCACGTCTTACCAGACTACTCATTTATGCATGCTGCTGCAATATATGCCAAACTCCAATAAAGCAGAGATTATGTTCCAGGATGGCAAGGTCAAATAAGCTGAGGTCAGATTCCAATGAGCAGGATCAGGTGAAGTGGAGGTCAGGTTCCAGTGAGGGCATCAAACAAAGGTCCAGGTAAGCAAAGTCAGGCAAAGCAGAACCCTAGGTCCAAAAAAGCAAACTAAGAAAGTGGGTAGTACCCTGGAGAGCTCTGAGTGGACTTGAGGCTGGAAGTCAGACAAAGTAGGCTTGAACATTGCTCTAACAACCAGCAGACCAAGACTGAGCCTTAGCAGGAATGCAACTCCCTCCCCTGGGGAGTGGAGTCTACCGTTAAAGAGCCCCAACCTGTTGAAGGAGCCACTCTGGCAGCACAGGGGAGGCTGGGGTTCTACAATGGCTTGCAAGCTGGAGTCCTCAGAGTCAGAGGAAGGCAATGTGACCTCTTCCAGTTGGAGAGGTGCTAGAATCATGAGCTCCTCTGGTGCTAGAACTCCCAAGGAGGTTGGGACCAAAGGTTATTTCTGCAGGCAAATCCTCCTCCCAGTTCAAGATGTCCTCTGAACCCCTTCTCCTGGGAGTGGGAAGTCAGAGACCTGGATCAGTGACACATTGAGGAAAGAAGATCACAGTCCTTTGCTTCTTTGGCACATCGCTTGCAAGTGTAAAATCTTCTTGAAAACCAAAATGCTACTGTTGACAAATCTAGATTTGTGGGCAAGCAACTCAGAGCATTTCTGGTTTGTTGGTTGGTTTGTCTGTCAAAATGCCTCTCAATCTCAGGTTTTTCTCAGCAAATCATCCGGCCAGAGGCATGCTGGTGAAGATGTTATGAGGCATATTCTGTCCAGAAGCCTTTGAATACGTTAGTTACTTAACTGTTGTGTGGCTTAGGTTCTGAACTGTTGAGGCACCTTCCCCACATGTATCATAAACAAACAATGTTTTGGAATCACAACACAACCAGAACTTTATACCATATGTTGTGGGTTTGAATTACATATATTACCTCATAAGATATTTTCACCTGAATGGTACTAATTGCTCATCAGTTGTAACATTCTTATATGGCATGAACCTTTATGGGAGAGTGTTAGTAAACATATTTCACAGGTCATCCACAGGGTGAGCTTGTCTCTCACATTGGTAGTTCATCGCTGAAGGTGATAATCAAATTTGAGGAGTGTACTTATTCTTTTAAACAAGGCCAATGACATTCTGGCCTGAAAGTGCTGAGGACAACCCTCCAACTACATTTTGTAAAGATCAGATTGCTCGCAAATCCTAGCTGAATTACACACTCCTCCAGATTTTCAGTGTATTTTCTGTGCGCAAAAAGTGCACACAAAAATATGAATTTTACGTAAAAATGCATACAAAATGCTATTTTACTGTTGAATGAATTGGAAGTGCATATTTTGCCCAAAAATGGATGGAATGGGACACAATGGCATGGCATGGCATGGAATGGTATGGAGCAGGCATATGAGTGGGTGCCAGTTGGACTGAAATGGGATAAAATTCACTGCCCAACCCTATTATTTTTTCATTCCCCCATGCACTCCTTTTTCACATGAAATGAACAGAACAGTTCTAGGTTAAGCTTCTGCAGACATGGTGGGTTACAATAAGTTTAAACAGCATTTTGCAGGGTCTCTTTAACCCCTAGCACATTATGTGCATGACTTTTTGGTTTTCTCAGTCATTCCAAAGGGTTGGAATTAACCCCCAAAGCCACAAGAGTGAAAGCATTGATTTCTCAAATTAAGGAGGGGTGGAGACAGCTGAAACATCATATTGCAATTCACACTTCATCATGGTTGAGACTTTCTTGGAACATGGAATAGTTCTGGGGATTTTTTCTGTTGTCACAGTATTTTGGGATTTCCCCCCGTGTTTTCAGGGTGTTTTGACCCCTACCTGCTGACAGATCTATTTTTTTTTTAAATAATTTATGTGAGAGGGAGCAAAGAGATCCACAATGTTTCAAAAGTGTTTTCAATGTACACACCTATTAGTCTAGTGTCATATACTTTTATCTGCTGATCAAATGTGTTGGAGAGAAATTATGCAGTCTAAACAAGAGATGGAAAAAAATAGAATTCAAACTGGAGTTGCAAATGTACAGTAATCACTTGAAGGAAATAGTAGTTCAAATGAGATTTTCTTTTGAAAACTTGTAAAATTGTCATAATGGTCTTGCACATTAACACTGATTATGATGATCCTGTAATCAATTTTTTCATCCTTGTACGAATGTTATTTAAGCACCACCACCCCAAAATAATTCAAACATTGAAGTAATCTTTCTATCTATAAATGAGTAGCAAATCATTTTCAGACTTTTTGGCATATTTGGAAGAGGTTAATCTAGACAAGATCAATGGTGAATTGATGAGTGTCCACTTGCTGCATTTTGAATTGTTTTAATATTGGTTTTACATCATCATCAGAATAGTATTGTTTTACTAATTTGGTGTAGTAATGTTTGGATTGTATACTGCCCTGAGATCATAACTGATGAAGAGCAGTTTAGACAATGAACGCATAGACAGATAAATTGTGCATGAGAAACACCACAATAGAAATTTGCTCAGTCATAAACTAGACTATAATGTTACAGCTTCTGGGTGACTATTATTTTACTAGGTAGATTGCCAGTTAATCACCCAGAATGGTTGACTGATGGTAGCTCAAATCTTAAAAACTTCCTAAGGATCTTTAAGAATTTTGTATTTAATTCAAATCTAATCAATGAGATCTTTCCAGCTTTCCCAAAGCAGAAAAGAGGTTGAGTTAATGAATGGATGTGAAACTTCCAAACATTTCTGACCTTATTTATATCTGAAAGCTCATGAGCTTGCAAGAGGTTATTACCAACTTGAAGAGTGTATTTGGAAATCATCTCTTGACAATGAATTGTTTAAGCTTCCAGGCTATAACTTTAAAATAATGTTTACTTCATCCTCATGTCAGCATTTCTAAACAATAAATTTAAGTTACCATCATTTCATCCCAGTGTTGCTGGCTTAGCATTGTTATTAACTGCTAAGAACTTTTATTTATTTCTTCAAACAAACAAACAAAAAACTCTTATCTTCATTCATTTTTGCATCATAAGTAGAATAGGGTTCTTACTAACTAGCTCCTTCACTATGATCAATATTCTATGATCGATATCCATGAATTAGAACAAATGCCAAACAAATGGTAGCATGCGAAGGCTATTCCTAGCAACTCTTAGGGTCGGGGAAAAGTTTGGTTCGGTACTCATTTGGGCTGCATTCAGGCAGCAGTTTATACCATTTTTCTGCTGTTTCCTTACCTGATAATTTCTGCATTTTATTTGATCTTTCACATGATGTAAAAGCCACTTCTGGAAAACTAGTGGAATCTAGTGGAAGTTTAGTACTCCCATGTTAATTGCTTCCAGAAAAAAATCCTTTTGCAACCCCATTAACTCAGAAAATCGCTGGAGTAAAGTGACAAAATTTGGGGCAGTATACCAGCACACAGTTCTTTCCTGCCATTTTCATGAGGGAATAGAAGGACACTTGTGTGGAAAGGGTGGGGGAGCAGCAACATGTCCAATGACGTTCATTGTTGTGTCACACCACATCCACTGGTGTGAATGAATTGTAGCATGACATGGTGGTATATCGGTCAAAAAGCCACAGTTCCATAAGGCAACAAATACTGCAGTGTGAAAAGAATGTTAGAAATCAGGACAGAAGTTCAGCCATTATAATCAGTAAAATGAATGCAATGAACCCCATCTCTAAATGCAGCCTTAGTGAAGACCTATTCAGTCACACTTCCCAAATCAATATATGAACCTAAACACAGCTATTCTTTTGACATTTGTACTTTTCCAAATGTTGCAGTGCAGTTCTCAAATCCCAAATGTGTATATTAGGAGACTGTCTGCATAAGAATGTATGTATTACAGAAAATGCATCAGTGAAAATTGCTTGCAAAATGTGCAATTAGGCAAAATTTCATCCAAATATATTAGAAGAAACTGAGACAAAATGCTGATGAATTTCTACAATCTGATGTAGAAATGAGCAAACTGAAGTTAAGATTGGAAAAATGAGAAACTAAGAGAAACTGAAATTGACAGATTCATCCGTCCCTTGTTTATAATTTCATTTTACAGTAAAGGATTTTTCATGAGTCAGGTTTATGTTGTCACTACATCAGGTGAGGCAGAATACAAAGCATAGAGCTCCCTAGGTTTGGAGTGCATCAAAGACACAATACTGATGACTGAATCTGTGTGGTGCTAAAGCACCAGCAGGAACACTGGATTGGCTCCACCAGTGCATTTGCACCACACTGATCTTCCCACCGCTTCACCTCTCCCCCTCTCCTTCCAGGTAAGCAGCAGTAACTCAGCTGTTGGGAAGTCAGGTGAGCTTCGCTACTCCGCCAGGCAATCTGCTGTTGCATCTGGTTAGGAGAGTGTGTTCTGCCAGTGCTCAGGGATTGCCTCTTTCTGCTGTGCAGAGGGATCAGGGATCAGCAGAGTTGAAATACTGGTGTCTTGCAGGTCAGTCAGTCAGTCAGTCAGTCTTTATTGCGGTCATCGACCAAAAATAGACATATAAAATACATCAGTACATACAAAAATATAATTTTTTTAAAAGATTATCAGGCGATATGGTTATCTAAAATTCGTGATTTTCTTAAATTTATAGCAATGGCATAGTATTTGGCAACCTTTTCGGTTATATCTGGTGATTGATCGACAAGCAAGTAGTTTATATAAAAGGTTTCACTTCTGCCAGGTAAGAGCAAGATCAAAGGTTTAATTAATTGTTGTCTGGGTTCACAATAAAACGGACAATGGAAAAAAACATGGGTTAATGTCTCAATCACATTATTGCCACAAGGACACTTTCTGGCAGAGTAAGGTGTTTTATTAAATCTGCCTTCTAAAATTGCAGATGGAATTGTAAATGCCTTACGAAGTTTCGGTAAAAATAGATTGGTTAGATATGGCATGGCAATCTGGGAGTTAGTATTGTAAATATGTTTCTTAACGAGCATCCAGTGCTGTTGGAGATCTTTAATTCTTTGTTGAATGAGGTCCTTAGCTTTAATATATCCCATATTTAGGACTTCAAAGATTGAAAAACCCAGGTGGGTCAATTTATTAATAATCATCTTATCCATTGTGATTGGAATTTATCTTGTAGTACCTGGGGTGCTAAACCAATTGGGTTAAACATCAATTTAAGCCATGTATTTATTCTCAATGACCATATACGAGACTCTATGGATGGAATACCAACTTCCAGTCTTAACATGAAGCTGGGGACACAAGACGGCACTGCAAGTATAGATCTGAGAAATCTATTTTGAACTATTTCTAAAGGCATGAATTTCTCACTAATTGATACTTGGGAGCCATATAATAATTGAGGAATTATTTTCGCTTTGAAGATTTTTATGGCTGTAGTTAGAATTTGGCCTCCTTTATTATAATAAAAGGATAGTGTCGTGCCCAGGTTGGGAGTCAAGAACAGAATCACTTGATGAAAGCAAATCAGTTTTTATTAGAGTAATTTCCAGACATAGGCTTCTCCGCCTCATGGACTCTTAACACGAACCAAAACCCGCGGCATGGAAGAGAGTTGATAGAACAGAGTTTCCAGCATTCCCCGTCCCTTATCAAGGGGGCTTTCGGGCCCGGATCCTCTCACTCCGCCTCAAACTGCCCACATCTACGCCCCTTCCCTCCTCTTTTCTTTGGCACCGTTTTAACTGTCTTCGGGTGCGGGGTGATGGGGGGGCGGCTGCCTCCTCCCCTTCTGATTTGGAAAGGATGGTAGGAAGTGGGGGTGTTGGCCCAACGCGTCAGGCGATTTCTCTCTACCCTTCTCTGCAGCCGAACGACCTTGGTCCTCCTCCTCCCTCTCTGTCTGTAACGGCAGCACATTCCTAGGGGGGGAGTGCGTGAGAACCGAGTCTGTTGTCTGTTCAAGATTTCCCCCCTCTATCTGGGAAGCTTCTCCCTCCCCTCCAGACGCCTCAGCCCAGCTGCCCCCCTCTCCTAGTTCATTCTCAGAAACATCAGAACTCCAACCATAGCTCATGACATCATCCTCTTCTCCATGCTGTACTCCCTCCCACCCTGTTGGTTTGGGGCGATGAGGGAATTTCTCATGAAAGTCTCTCACTAAAATGGGGGCGTGAACGTCTTCTGCTTTTTCCCAGGATCTGTCGGCTGGCCCATAATTCTTCCAATGGATTAGATACTGCAGCTGGTTTCTCCTTCTCCTGGAGTCCAGGATCTGCTCCACTTCAAACTCTGTTTGTCCCCCCACCAACATCGGTGCCCCTGGAGATTCTATCGGCCTCAGCTCACTGGGGGGGGCGGCCTTCGTTAGCAAGGAACGATGGAATACTGGGTGCATTTTAAAAGTCTCTGGCAACTTTAAACGAAAAGCCACTGGGTTTATTTGAGCCTGGATTTCGAAGGGTCCCACTCTCCTATCCTGCAACTTTCTGCACTTACCCGGCATGTTAAGGAAGCGGGTCGACAGCCATACTTGATCGCCCACCTTGAGGGTGGGCCCCTCACACCGACGTTGATCAGCAACTCTTTTGTATTCCCTTTTGGCTTCATCTAATTGTTGTTTCAACACTTGCTGGGCTGCCTGTAATTCCTGGAGAAACTCCTCGGCCGCGGGTACCGGCCCACTGCCTGAGTGGCTGGGAAAAGCCTTGGGATGAAATCCATAATTAGCAAAGAAGGGTGTTTGCCCCGTGCTGGTGTGCACGGAATTATTGTAGGCGAATTCTGCAACATGTAAATAGGAAATCCAGTCAGTTTGCTGGTAAGATATGTAACAATGCAGGTATCTCTCCAAAACTGCATTAAGTTTCTCAGTTTGTCCATCAGTCTGGGGGTGGTGAGAGGAGGAGAGCCTTAGCTCCGTTTTCAACTGCTTCCAGACAGCCTTCCAAAATTTAGCTGTGAACTGGGTGCCTCGATCCGAGACGAGGCTGTCTGGTAACCCATGCAATCTGTAAATCTCTTTTATGAACACCTTTGCCATCTCCTTGGCGTCCAAGGCCCCAGAGCAAGGGAGGAAGTGGGCCATTTTAGTCAATGAATCCACGATCACCAAAATAGCAGTCATTCCTTGTGACCTTGGTAGATCGGTTATAAAATCCATGGAGAGGTCCTGACAGGGCCCCTTTGGAGTGGCTAGAGGTTCCAACAGCCCCGCAGGCCTGCCCGTGCTTGTCTTCGCCCTCAAACACATGGTGCAGGATTTTACATAGTTCTCAACATCTCTGCGCATTTGGGGCCACCAAAAATCCTTAGCTACATTTTGAATGGTTTTAAAAATGCCGAAGTGCCCAGCTGTGACATTGTCATGGCATTGACGCAATACTCTGAGTCTGAAGTCCCCTTTTGGCACATATCTGGCAGTTTTAAACCACAACAACCCAACCCTCCAGTGGAAACTTACTTCTGAGTCTGTGCTCTGCTCCATTTCCTGGATGTAATGTTGTATGTCTGGATCCCCCTGCTGGACCCTCTTAAGCTCTTCTTCCCAGGACGGCTGACAGGCTCCTAACGTGAGTTTTTCCGGTGGGATGATGTGTTGGGGGGGGTGTCAGCCTTTTCGTCTTTGTATTGGGGTTGTCTGGATAGGGCATCCGCCCTCTGATTTTTTGTATGGGAGTGGTATTTTATTTTGAAGTTAAACCTGGCGAAAAACTGCGACCAGCGTATTTGTCTCTGGTTCAATTTCCGAGCTGTCTGTAGACTCTCAAGGTTCTTGTGATCAGATCGTACTTCTATCTGATGTTGAGCCCCCTCTAAGTATTGCCTCCACTTTTTGAATGCGTCTTTGATAGCTAAAAGTTCCTTTTCCCACACAGTGTAGTTTTTCTCAGCATCCTTGAGCTTTCGAGAGTAGTATGCACACGGGTGCAGTTCCTTCCCACCCCTGTCAGGCTGCAAGAGAACCCCCCCGATCGCCCGGTCCGAGGCGTCAGCTTCCACGACGAAAGGCCGGGTCGGGTCAGCAAAGCGTAGGATAGGTTCGGAGGCAAATTTCTCTTTCAGTTCTTCAAACGCTCTTGCTGCCTGATCTGTCCATTGAAACTTCCCTTTTCCCCTTAAACAGTCGGTGAGGGGGGCGGTTAGTGTGGAGAAGCCCGAGATGAATTTTCTGTAGAAGTTGGCGAAGCCCAAGAAATGTTGCACGTCTTTCTTGGTGGTTGGTTGTCCCCAATCCAACACACAGCTCACCTTTCCAGGATCCATCTCCACTCCCCCTGCTGAAATTCAGTATCCAAGGAAGTCCAGGGAAGACAGATCAAAGCCACACTTTTCCAGCTTGACATATAGGTGATTCTCTCTCAGCCTTCCCAGCACAGTTCTCACGTGTTGGTCATGCTCTGACTGGCTCCTTGAAAATATCAGGATGTCATCCAGATAACAAACCACGTACTGGTTCAAGAGGTCTCTAAATACTTCGTTCATGAACTTCTGGAACACTCCTGGACTGTTACTTAACCCGAACGGCATGACCAGGTACTCAAATTGACCATAAGAGGTGTTGCAACTCGTCTTCCATTCATGTCCCTCCTTCATTTGGACCAAATTGTATGCCCCCCTCAGATCCAACTTTGTGAAAATTGTGGCAGAACGCAATCGATCTAATAACTCTGGAATCAGAGGCGGGGGTAGCTGTTCGGGATGGTAATTTGGTTGAGGGCGCGATAATCATTGCAAGGTCGTAATTCACCCCCCTTCTTTTTCACGAAGAGTAGGGGGGCTTCTGCAGGCGACTGCGAGGGACGAATAAATCCCCGCTTCAAGTTCTTTTCCAAAAATTCTTTCAGAGCTACTCTCTCTTGTTCTGTGAGGGAGTAGATTTTGCCTGCAGGAATGCTTGCTCCTGGCACCAAATCGATAGCGCAGTCATACGGCCGATGGGGGGATAAAGTCTCAGCTTCAATTTCATTAAACACATCCTCAAAGTCCAGGTATTTCGAGGGGAGGGTCACCTCCTTGACCTCCTGCACAGCTCCTGCTAGGGCTTTTATTGCTTTCTCTGGCTGACAATTTTCGTGGCAATACTGGGACGTAAACCACACGACTGCTTCTCTCCAGGCTATTTTTGGGTCATGCTTTATCAACCATGGCATTTCCAGAATCACCTCAAAGTTAGACAGGTCTGACACACACAAGGAAATGAACTCTTCGTGCCCCGGGATTTCTAGCTTCAAATACTCAGTGGCTCTAGTGACCCTCCCGGACTTTAATGGTCTGCCATCTATCGTCTCCACTGATAAGAGGGCTTCTAGTTTCCGATACGGGATATGATGGTGTTTGACTAGGGTGGTATCGATGAAGTTTGTAGAGGCTCCACTGTCGATCAACGCTGTTGAGTTGAACTGCACTCCTGTGGAAGTTGTAATCCTAATGGGTAATACCAGAACTCCTTTTAGGGGGGGATGGGTTAACGGAGGCCCTTTACACAGCGCTGCCCCCAGTCCTCCGGCCTGCACTAGGACTGGGTGCTTCCGTTTCCCGATGGCCCTGTTCGGTCTCCTTTCAGTTCACAGTCCCTGGCTAGATGGCCTGGCTTGGAACAAATAAAGCAGAGGCGTTCTCTGCGATGTCTGTCTCTTTCCTCCTCTGACAGCTTCATCCGCGCCCCTCCCGAGCCGTCCCCCGCGTTGCCTGATGTCCCGGGGGTCGAAGGGATTTTACTGCGGGATACTGAGGCTGAATATTTTTGCACCTCTTGTTTTCTTTCTAACCATCTTCCTTCCAGTCTGTGATCAATTTGTAGGCACAGCTGGATTAGTCCAGACAAGTCAGTTGGAGGTGCGACTCTGGCCAGCTCATCCAATATCTCAGCATTCAGTCCACTTCGGTACATAAACATCAGTGCTGAGTCATTGTATCCAGTCTCTTGGGATAAGATCTTAAAGGCATTGGTGTATTCCAGCACAGTTCCTTTTCCCTGCTTCAGGGCACTCAATTGCCTAGCCACCGTCTCAGCTCTTTGGGGATCCTGAAACATTTCAGTCAGGGCTTGTATAAATGCTCCATACCTGCCCAGGATGGCATCCTTTCTGATCAGATAGGGGGTGACCCACTTGGCAGCTTCCCCATCCAATAGACTGATCACAAATGCCACTTTGGCAGCATCATTGGGGAATTCTGCATCCTTAATGTCCAGGTACATCTCACATTGGGCCACGAAAGTGGAGATCTGGTCGCTCTGGCCCGCATATTTGGGTGGTAATTCATTTGGGATCTTGGCCACGGTGGCTGCAGGGGCTACCCGCATTCTATCTATTGTGGATTTCAGGCTCTGTTTGTCCAATTTCAAGGTTCTCACAGTTGCTAACAGGCTTTGAACATCCGACTGTAGGTCTGCCACGCTCGACCTCAGTAGCTTCACTTCTTCCATCTCAGAAGTGGGGTTTACCCCCCCAGCAGCTCCCTTTTCCATCTTGTCACGTTCAAGTGGCGGGAGTAAGGAGGGTTGAGTAGTTGGTTCTATCAAACTGTCGTGCCCGGGTTGGGAGTCAAGAACAGAATCACTTGATGAAAGCAAATCAGTTTTTATTAGAGTAATTTCCAGACATAGGCTTCTCCGCCTCATGAACTCTTAACACGAACCAAAACCCGCGGCATGGAAGAGAGTTGATAGAACAGAGTTTCCAGCATTCCCCGTCCCTTATCAAGGGGGCTTTCGGGCCCTGATCCTCTCACTCTGCCTCAAACTGTCCACATCTACGCCCCTTCCCTCCTCTTTTCTTTGGCGTCATTTTAACTGTCTTCGGGTGCGGGGCGATGGGGGGGTGGCTGCCTCCTCCCCTTCTGATTTGGGAAGGATGGTAGGAAGTGGGGGTGTTGGCCCAACGCGTCAGGCGATTTCTCTCTACCCTTCTCTGCAGCCGAACGACCTTGGTCCTCCTCCTCCCTCTCTGTCTGTAACGGCAGCACATTCCTAGGGGGGGAGTGCGTGAGAACCGAGTCTGTTGTCTGTTCAAGATTTCCCCCCTCTATCTGGGAAGCTTCTCCCTCCCCTCCAGACGCCTCAGCCCAGCTGCCCCCCTCTCCTAGTTCATTCTCAGAAACATCAGAACTCCAACCATAGCTCATGACAGATATTAAGGCCTTGCTGGTTCTTTTCTCATTAGAAACTGCTTGTTTCACATGCGAAGCCCACGATCCAGAGGCTTGGAAGGTCATTCCTAAATATTTATATACTTTAACTTGTTCTATTTGATGGTCATTTATGCGCCAAATATGCTTAGTTCTTTTATCAGAGAATATCATCACCTTTGATTTTTCGTAGTTTATTGATAAAGACTCCTCTTTACAAAATAGGGCTACTGCAGATAACAGTCTCCTCAGGCCAACAAGGGTTCTAGAAATTAGTACAATGTCATCAGCATAAAGTAAAATAGGTCTAGGAGTTTCGATTAGTTTTGGAGGGTGCGACGCTATTGATGACAGTCTATGAACTATAGGGTTTATGTATATGTTAAATAATAATGGAGCAAGGAGACATCCCTGCTGAACCCCTTTATAGGTGGGAATGAGGTTTGTTAATTGGCCATTATTATTGCATCTGACTCTTAGAGATGTATTTTTGTGTAAAGCTCGTATAAGAGAGAGTAATCATATGTCGATATTAGTTTTGGCGAGCTTATTCCAAAGACTCTCTCTGGAGATAGAGTCAAATGCTGTTTTTAGGTCAATGAATGCTGTATATAGCCCTCTCCTTGTTTCACTTTTGTATTTGTTGATAAAGTGTTGGAGAACTATCGCATGGTCTATAGTTGAACGACCTGTCCGAAAGCCAGCTTGTTCAGGGGCCAGTATTTCATTTTGTTCTGTCCATAAAACTAGTTTATCTAAAAGATGTGCCGAGTATAATTTACTGACGATATTTAGAAGACTAATGGGATGGAAATTTATTGGATCGTATCTCGAACCTTTTTTATGTATTGGAACAATTATTGCTGTACCCCAATCATTCGGTATTTGTATTGAATAGTCGATATGTGTAAATAAGGCAGCAAGCAAAGGTGCCCACCAATCTAAATTTGATTTGAATAGTTCGGCTGGGATGTTATCTGAACCAGGTGCTTTATTTGATTTTAGTTTGTTAATAAGTTCTACTATTTCATTAGTGCTGACAGGGTCCCATTTCGGAATATCATCTATGGGCACATCAAACTCCCTGTGGTTACTATCCTGTTTGTACACTTTGGCAAAATAGTTCTCCCATTCCTTGGGTGGTATATGGCAGTCCAAATTAGGGCCTGATCTTGGCCAGTGGTTTGTCACTAATTTCCAAAACAGATTGGAATTTTTTAATTGGGAAGCATATAGGAGACGTTGCCAGGTTTGATGGAGTCCCAATTTCTTTTTTGCTTTTATTAGATATTTAAATTGTTTTCACTCTATACAATACATTTGTAATGTGTGTTGGTCTTGTTTCGCTTTATATGCTTTGTATTTAGATATCAATTGGGTTTTTTTTGAACGCATTCTTTATCAAACCATGATTTAGAGTTTGATACTACTTTGTTTGATTTACAATTAACATTTGATATTATTAATATTTGAAGTGACGCCATTAATTGATGAAAGCAATTTAGGGCTTTTAAAGGTTGAGAAGAATTTTGTATTAAATCTTTTAAAGCCAGTAAGTCTGGAGTAGCCAGCCTTTCATTTATTTTGATCGCAGTTTTGAGAATCCACTTAATTCTACCTTTATTAACCTCATATGTTTCTTTAGGAAATACATGAGGGTAGGTTCGGGTTGACAAGCGACAGTTCAGTGATAGCATAATAGGAGAGTGGTCGCTTTCTGGTCTATCAAGACATTTAAAGGTGCTAATTTTGGGATATAAGTCCTGGGATACAATAGCTAGGTCTATAACTGAAGCCCCTCTACATGTTAAAAATGTGTACTCCCTCTCTCTATCATCAATGGTTCTACCATTCAATAAAATTAGATTTAATTCTGCAATCGTTTGGGCAAGACGGAAGCCGGCATATGTTATGCCTTGATCCTTTGATTGCCTGATGGTTATAGTAATTGGTCCATCCAAGGATGGAGGGAGCTGGTGGAATTTTGCATATAAGGCCTTATCTGATGGACCCATCCTAACGTTAAAATCTCCTAATAAGATAAGCTTTGCTTCCGGATAGTGTAGTGTTAAATTTGATAAATATTTATTTAATTTAATAATATTATTGCCACTCGATTGTTTATCCTTCTTTGGAGGTAAGTATACATTAATCAGCAAAAGATGATGGAGCTTTGATTTTATACTGACAGTAAGAGCTAAGTCATCTAAGGGTTCGATAGGAGTGATTGTAAAATATAGCTCAGTAGAGATCATAGTGCAAATGCCACCCTTTGGTCGACCACCTAATTTACTAGGTGTCGCCTTAATGTGGTACGCCGCAAAGCCATCTAAACTCAGCTCATTTGTTGACCATGTTTCTTGTAAAAATAATATATGGTGTTGTTTTAGAAAGGAGACATAAGAGGGATCAGCTACTCGGTTTCTCCATCCCGCAATATTCCAGGAGAGAAACTTTAGTATATAGATAGGTTCATTTGGTCTTTGTCAATTATTTAGTGAGTAGCATATAGATTTAGACAAGTGATTGGTTTGGGGCGCATTTGAATCCCTCTTCAATGCACAGGATGGTGTCTTGCAGGAACTGTTGATATTCTAATTATTACCACCTCTTCCGATATATCATATACAGTGTCTTATTTTCCTTTAATTACTTGGGTTTTAGAACCTGTTATTTCTCATTGCAGATAAAGGGAAGTTATTTCTAGAATGTGCCTTATGCAGATGAAAATGGACATTCTTATTGCCAGACTTTTTTTTTAGTAACTTAGAAAAGAGGTAGCAAGTACAAATATTGCTGACAGTAACAGACTGGCATATGAGGTACAACTGTATATAAACTATAAGGCATGCAGCATCTTAAAATAACAGGACAATGTTCGTCAGATGTTGTTTACAACAAGGACTCCCACATGACAGGCCAATGGTATGACATTGCATTACTAGGCATCTGAAATAATTTCACAAGAAAGAGTGTTATTCTTGAAAGTCATGCCAGTGTAAAGAACCGATGGAAACTGAGTGATGTAAAGAAACCAGAATTCCCTGATACTCAGAGTACTGGTGATGCTGAGTATTACTTCAGCTGTATTGCCCAAGGCCTGCATCTTTCATGCAGGTGAAATTTCTGGCTTCAGCTTGTTGTGTATGCTAAAGATCCATTGGAACTGATGAAAAGATGACTGGGTTTAATCTGTTATGTTGGCTGGTCTGTGACCAAAATAAATTTCATTCATTCAATCTGTTATGGCATCTCTGTGGAGTCATTGCAGGTTCAAACAGAATGGCAATCATAAACATTTAAAGAGAATGGCTTGGATGAGAAAAATGTACAGTAGCTTTTGAAAGACTGCCCAGAAAGCAACTCTGAGGACCATTTTGTTGTTGTTATATGCCTTCAAGTCGATTACGACTTACGGCAACCCTATGAATCAGCGACCTCCAGTAGCATCTGTTATAAACCACCCTGTTCAGATCTTGTACATTCAGGTCTGTGGCTTCCTTTATCCATCTCTTGTTTGGTCTTCCTCTTTTTCTACTCCCATCTGTTTTCCCCAGCATTATTGTCTTTTCTAGTGAATCATGCCTCCTCACGATGTGTCCAAAGTATGATAACCTCAGTTTCATCATTTTAGCTTCTAAAGATAGTTCTGGTTTAATTTATTCTATGACCCAATTATTTGTCTTTTTCGCAGTCCATGGTATGCACAAAGCTGTCCTCCAACATCACATTTCAAATGAGTTGATTTTTTTCTCTTAGAGGACTCAAAAGATGGCCACTGACTAACAAAGACGTGTTTACTGAAGTTGGAGTGGTTCTTGGAAGAAATTTATTAACAACAACTCCCCTGCATGCTTAGGAACCCTCCCTAAACTTCAAACTTCAAACTACAAAGAATACCAGAAAAGCTAAGTCTTAAAAGCAAGCTCTTTGTTTACTGAGGAAGATATATCTGTTGTCCCGGAACGCCCCAGAGGCAAAGACCTGTTCAGTAACAAATGCTTCTAATGACTAGATGAATGATAAATAACTAACAAAGTGTGCTGAGAGTTATCTTAATCTTATCTGAGAGTTATCTTAATCTTCCTTCCCTCCCTCTAAACCTTGTGGATACAAACATAAATAAACCGTGGCTCTTACCCTTTGAAGCTGATCTCTGTTTTGGCTGTGTCATCTTTGGGAGGCGTTGATTTCCTGGTCTATTGCAGCTGAAGTCTAAATATCAAGTTAAAAAGATGGTTTTAACCAGAAAGAAATGTAAAGAACTTGGGATAGAACTATGTACCGATATAAATTCTCTCCAAGATAAAGGAATACAAACCAAGATGACGCACTTCTATGGTCCAAAGGGACAGTAAAGGAAACTGGGTTAGGGAAGGAGATTGAGTCTATGATGCCTGGCAAGAACTGTATTAATGACTGGTCGTTGGATAACTCTTTGTCATGTATTCTAAACATTGAGGAGCCGTTAGGGCATAATTTGGCTCAAGAATTAACAGCTGCTGCAGAGGGAAACTCCCTTTTTGAAGTAGCAGCTCAAGGGAAGGAAACTAATACCTCAGCTTTAAGTGATTGCAGCTCAATGCCCCCTCTTGAATCCTCATCACTCTATGAAGAATTCAACTCTAGCTCCTCTGAATTTAGGCATCGTCATGAAGAGACAAAAGATCCTGATCTGAATAACCAACAAGGCTCCGTGGCTAATGAAGATTGGCCCCAAATGGTGACTCAATCCCTAATACAAATTTCCAACTTTGTGGCCAAGTCAAACGCTTTGCTCTCCACGCTAGCCGATATAATCACTAAGAAAGAATCTTACCATAAAGGAGTGGCAACTGATTTACATATAAATTCGCAGGCTACTCAAACCTCATGCCTGAAATCATCTCGTATCATGGTAGATAAAAAGATGAGCTCCCAAACATCTAACCAATCTAAGAAGAGCAAAAACATCAAATCTTGTAAGACTCGAAATAAATCCCACATGAGATTTGATAAACTCTTTAAGCTAATGGATACTACTAATTTACCCAATAAGGGCAAAAAGAGGAGAAAAAGGAAACCTAAGAAAACAAAGAGGGAAAAGAGAACAAATACAACTATCTCGGCACAAATGATGCAAAATAATAATCCTGCTGATCAAGAACCTCTTAAAACAGAACTCAATACTCTAATTCCATATTCCTCCTGATCTAATTATATCAAACCTCAACTTCAACAATCTAAAGTGATTTTGGGCAATTCTGAATCGACTGAGACACAAAAATCCAAACTATGGGAATTGGTCCTAACCAAGGAAAAAATAGCTATAACAAATTTTCCTAAGCCCAAAGGAGCTTTAACTCAGATTCAACGAAGGAAGCGCTTTCAATCTGTAATGAAACATATTATTCCAACGTTAGACTGGTTCATAGAGATTGCTTCAATAGAGTATCTTTTCTATAACTATATAGAAGCAAGAGCTATAGTTACATTTCATGATAACAAAATAGCCAGCTTCCTATACAAAAATAGAAACTTACTCCTTTCACAGAATTTAGGGTGTTATAGAGTCTTTGAAAATGTAGCCCCAATACAAAGTCTACTTTCTCTGACTCTAAATGACCTTAAACACCGACCTTCAGAACTGAACGCGAGGACAAGGGATCTGCTCTCCCAGCTGACAACCCCTGAAGAGATGGATACGGATGCTGCAAGGTTCCAAGAGGCCCACGGGGGAACTGCTCTTCCAGCTGCTCCAAGTGAGGAAGGAATGTCTGATGTCCCGGAACAACGGCATTTGCTTGAATCATACTCTGCATTGACAATAGAAGCACAATTAGAAATTTTGGCGAATCTTGAAAATTTAGTGACTATCTTAAAAGCAAAAAGAAAGGACCAAGCTGATGATACTCACATTGGATTGACGATCCGACTAGTGAATCCAGAACTTTTAGAAGCGTTAGATCCGCCCCTCTTACATTGTGCTGGAAAAGAGAGCGAGGATCCTTGTGAGATATTTGTAGAGGGGAATTCTAAACCAGAACTAATCACGCATATTCCAACAATGCCTAATCCCTCGGGACAATCTGCCACTGAGTATTCCCCGGAATTGAAGGCCAAGGAAAAAGTGTCATCAGGGGATTTTTCTGCCCCTCGGCCTATTGAAATCTGACAAAGCCCTCCCTCAAATTCACACCAACTAAAGATCATTTCCTGGAATATAGCAGGATGGAAGAATAAAGATCTAGACCCTTATATCACTGATTTTCTAGCTCAATTTGACATTATATGCTTAAAAGAAACCTGGTCAACGGCTGAGCCTCATCTAAATAACTATGCCCCTTTTTATTTAAAGGCTACCCAGAGTTCCAGAGGTGGTCGTCCAAAAGGTGGCAACTGTCTATTTGTATCAACCAAAATTAATGCTCAAATTGTAAGGCTTGAACCTTTGTCAAATCTAGCTCTGGCTCTAATTATAAAACTGCCCTGCTATACTGTATTGCTTGTCGATATATACTTACCTCCAAGTAAAGATAAAACAACTGCCATCGACAAGGTCCTAAGCTTGGAAGGGTATTTAGAGAATCTAATTGCTACATACCCCGAAGCTTCACTGATAGTTGCTGGTGATTTCTTTTTTTTATATAATTTTTTTATTCAAATTTTTCAAAAGACAAACAAAACAAAGTCAAACAACAAAAACATAACAATACAACAAAAGAAAAAAATTGTTGACTTCCAATTTGTCGCAGATCAGCTATAAGTATATAATATATATCAAACCTGTCCCTTAATATATACATACAGGATCACTTTTCTCCATAGGTTATCTTAGTTAATCGTCAAATCCCAATATCATCGTTTTATTTTGATCTTTCAACAAAAAGTCTAAGAGAGGCTTCCATTCCTTAAGAAATGTGTCTGTCGATTTTTCTCTAAGTAAGCATGTCAATTTATCCATCTCTACTAAGTCCATTAATTTCAATAGCCATTCTTCCGTTGTTGGTGTTGATTCCATTTTCCACTTTTGTGCATATAATAATCTTGCTGCCATAATCATATATAATATTATTCTTCCATATTCCTTTTCTATTTGTTTATCCATAAAACCCAATAAAAAAAATTCTGGTTTTGACTGAATATTTATCTTTAGAATTTTTTGCATCATCCTACCTATCTGTGCCCAAAATGATTTTGCCTTTTTACACAACCACCACATATGATAAAATGATCCTTCTTGTTTACATTTCCAACAAACATTAGAAACATTACTATACATTTTTGACAACTTTTCTGGAGTCATGTACCAACGGTACATCATTTTATAGAAATTTTCTTTAAGATTATAGCATAATGTAAATCTCAAGCCTTTTTTCCACATATTTTCCCATTGATCCATTTGTATGTTATAACCAAAAATTTTTGCCCACTTTACCATACACTCTTTTACTTGTTCTTCTTCCATATCCATTTTCAGCAAGAGTTTATACATTTTCGCAATTATATTTTCATCATTTGTACACAAACCTATTTCAAAATCAGATTTACTTATTTCAAACCCATACATTTTCTTATACATTTTATATCTTTCTAACAATTGTAAATAGGCAAACCATTGAGAACTATATCCTTCCTTTATCAGTTGTTCTCTCTCTTTCATTATATATTCTCCATGTACATTTTCTAATAGTTCTTGATAAGTTAACCATTTCTCTTCTGTAAAAAGCTTCTTGACTTGAGACACATAATGGTATTTTCGAATAGAACCTTGGTTTATATCTATTCCATATTTTCAACAGAGGACGTCTTATAAAGTGATTATTAAAGGCTACATTTACTTTTACTTTGTCATACCATAGATATCCATGCCATCCCCACTTCAGGTTATGGCCCTCCAAATCCAATAGTCTTTTATTCCTCAATAAAATCCATTCCTTTATCCAGACTAAACAACAGGCAGCAAAATAAAGTCTCAGATTTGGTAATCCCAGACCTCCTCTTTCTTTGGCGTCTTGTAGTAATTTAAATTTAACTCTTGGTTTTTTTCCTTGCCATACAAATTTAGAGATATCTTTTTGCCATTGTTTAAAAGGTAAGTCAGAGGATATTACAGGTATTGTTTGAAACAGAAACATCATTCTCGGTAATACATTCATTTTTATCACAGATATTCTACCCATTAATGACAATTGTAGTTTATCCCATCTTAGCAGATCTTTCTTAATCTCTGTCCATAATTTTTCATAATTATTATGAAACAACTTTGATTTTTTATTTGTCATAATAATACCTAAATATTTCAACTTTTTCTCTATTATAAAATCTGTCTTGTCCATTAACTCTTTCTGTTCCCTTAAAGATAAATTTTTCACCAACATCTTTGTTTTTTGATTGTTGATCTTAAATCCTACTAACGGTCCAAATTCTTTTAGTTTGTCCATCAATGCATTAATTCCTTCCAAAGGGTTTTCTAATACAATTATCAAATCATCAGCAAATGCTCTCAGTTTATATTCTTCTTTTTTTATCTTTAGTCCCAAGATCCTTTTATCTTGCCTTATATCTCTAAGCAGCACTTCTAAGACCAGAATAAATAGAAGGGGAGATAATGGACATCCCTGTCTTGTACCCTTTTGTATTTCACATGAATCCGTTAAATCTCCATTAACAATTATCTGAGCCTTCTGAGATGTATAAATCGATCTAATCCATTTTATAAAATTGTCTCCAAAATCCATTTGCTCCAAAACCTGAAACATAAATTTCCAATTCAAATTATCAAATGCTTTCTCAGCATCTAAGAAAATCAAAGCTGCTTGTTTATCATTTCGTTGTTCTAAATATTCCAACACATTCAAAACATTCCTGACATTGTCACGTAATTATCTTTTAGGTAAAAACCCGATTGATAGTTGCTGGTGATTTCAATGCTAGACTAGGCGTGTCTGATACCACTTTATACAATAAATACCAAATGATTCCTCCCATCATAGAAGGCCTCGTTAACATACCTCCAAGACAATCAAGAGATAGGGGAATAAATCATACTGGCATTTATTTGATGCAAAAACTAACTAATTTAAATTTAGTACTTCTAAATGGTCGTACTTTTGGGGATCTTGAAGGGGAATTTACTTATTTAGCCCCAAGAGGAGCATCCCTGATTGACCTAGTCTTTGTATCGCAAGAACTTTTTCATCTAGTGAATAATTTCAATGTGGAAGATCGCCCAGAGAGCGGCCACTGACCCTTAAACACTGTTCTTAATTGTAATGCTACATCTTTATTACTAGACTACCGGACATTTACTAAAAAGGAGGTAGACATCCGCCCGGGAAGGCTGAGATGGATACCCAAATTAGAGAAAGAATTAAATGCATGGTTAAATACTTCACCTATTTTAATGATAAGAGAATTTATCACTGCAACATCTTATCCTGACGACCCTTCACCCTACTTCCAAGAACTAATAGTTTCCTTCCAAAAATCACTTTTAACAACTTCTAACTATAATAGGAAAAATCCTCAAAAAAAATCAAAATCATGGTTCGACCAAGAATGTCGTGACAATAAAAAACAATTAGTATTATAAAACTTACAAAATAAATAGATCACTTGAACATTTATTAATCTACTGTATGGCAAGGAAACATTATAAGAATTTGCTTAAAAAGAAAAAGAAAACAGAATTGAATAAATCCTGGCTACGCCTACTACATGCCTCCAAGTCAAAAAATTCTACCCTATTCTGGAGACTTGTCTTGTATAACTGGCCAAAACCTCTATCCAACTTAGATTGCCACATTCCTCCAGCTGTCTGGGAGAATTATTTTGCCAGACTATACCAACAGAAAATTGATAGTGGTGCTGCAATACATTACCCGGAAGATGAAATTCCTGAATGGGCTCCTGTTACTATACTGGAGGTCCTCGAATTAATTGCCAAACTTAAGCTGAGGAAAGCCCCCGGTAGTGATAATATCCCAGCAGAAGTGTTCAAATTAAATCCGGAATGGTGGGCCCCTTTATTAGCTGCTCTGTTTTCTTACATTAACCGCTCAATGAAAATCCCCAAAGAGTGGGGCCTTGCAATAATTATCCCGATATATAAAAAAGGCATTCATACTGATCCAGCCAACTATAGACCGATAAGTCTTTTGAATATAATCAGCAAACTTTATGCAACCCTTTTATATGGAAAATTGAATGCCTGGGTAGAGCAAAAGAACCTACTGGCCCAGGAACAAGCAGGCTTTAGGCCTGGACGTTCATCCATTGACCAGGCCTTAATTCTTTACCATTTAATATTTAAATACTCGACTAAGCCTGATACCATGATGTACACAGCTTTCGTTGACCTTAGATCAGCGTTTGATTCCATCTCTCGTGAAAGACTTTGGGACAAATTAAATGCCTTGGATATTGATCAAAGACTGCTTTTATTGATTCGAGGACTATACTCGGACACATCCCTACGGGTTATATGCAATAACAAGGGCCACCTATCTAACCCTATCCCCACGTTTAAAGGGGTTAAGCAGGGATGTGTTTTAGCCCCTTTACTATTTAACCTATATATTAATGGTATAGTAGATTCCTTGGCCACTATCTCTGCTCATGCACCGATACTGGCTGGTAGTCCCAGGTCCATACTTTTATACGCTGTCGATATAGTTCTGTTGGGAAGATCCGTGGTTGGCCTTAGAAGACTCTTAGCAGCTCTGACTACATTTTGCTCAAACGAACTGCTGCCAATTAATTATGAGAAAACTAAGGTTTTAATATTCACCAAAAGAAGACTGAAACATCGCTGGCAAATTAAGGGTCACTCAATTGAACAAATAAATACTGTTATGTATTTAGGCCTAACATTTCAATCCACTGGATCATGGCAAATGCATATCAAGGCAACGATCTGGAATGCTAAAAAAACACTGAAAGCCTTGTTATCATATTTTTTCAATAAAGGGGGGCAACTTATTATTCCAGCAATTAAAGTATTCACTGCTAAAGTAATTCCTCAATTTCTCTATGGAATACAAGTCACCACCCATGAGAACTTTTCTGCTTTGGAATCATTACAAAATTCTTTTTTGAGGACTATATTTGCGGTCCCTAAGTGTATTCCCAGTTTTATTCTTAGACTTGAGGCAGGATTACCAACTATAGAATCTAAGATCTGGACTTTGAGAATTTCCACTTGGTTGAAATTGAAATTTGATCCCATTGGGCTTTCTCCCCAAATTCTTCGAGATAATTTTCAATCTCCTTGGGAGAAGTTGATAATAGATAAAATCCGGAATCTGGGCTTTTCTATCCCTGCGATCCAAGAAACGGGTTATTTAAAAGCCAAGATGAATATCTCACAAAGAATCAATGACATCGATTACCAACTCCATCTAATGCAAGTCAGGAAACATAGATATAACCCAAGATTTCTATCCCCAATGCCATACTTGTCTAATCTCACCATTCACAGTCACCGCAGAGCATTTTCCCTCGCAAGAATGAATATTCTACCATCAATGCTTCTGGATGGTAGATATAATAAAATCCCATACTGTGATAGGAAATGTCCCTGCGGTGAGGATGAGGTAGAAACTATTGCCCACGTCCTACTATGTTGTCCTTACTATCATGCAGAGCTTGGAAAAGTTACTTTTTTGAACTACAACTCCCATCAGCCCCAGCCAGCTTGGCCACTGGATTGGGCTGATGGGAGTTGTAGTTCAAAAAAGTAACTTTTCCAAGCTCTGCTATCATGATCTTAGAAGTCAAATAATTAAACCTATCCTAGACCTCATACCTGGTAGAAGTGAGGATAAGCGTTTAGAATATCTACTTGGAGATCATCAACAACTTACTACAGAGAAAGTTGCTAAATTTTGTGTAATTGCTATTCTATTTAGGAGGAATCGGGTAAATGACCCTTGAAATTGAGTCTTTTCTGGCTTTTCTTGTCTATTTTTAATTATGTCGGGATGAGTTTTAGAAATTTTAATTAACATGTTTGTTATTCTATATTAATATTATGATCTGTATTCTTATAATACCCAGTCTATCACTGTAACAAATAATAACGAATAACGAATGAATAATGAATATTTTATTTGGATCCGGAAACTAATTCCTGATTAGCTCTTAATTTGAATATGCCTGTATTTTAATAATTGTTTTATGATATGTGTTCTACTTTTATACTGGTCATTGGCCATAATAAAACTGATTGGATTGGATTGGATTTTTCTCTTATCCACTTTTTTCACTGTCCAACTTTCACATCCATACATAGAGATCGGGAATACCATGGTCTGAATGATCCTGACTTTAGTGTTCAGTGATACATCTTTGCATTTGAGGACCTTTTCTAGTTCTTTCATAGCTGCCCTCCCCAGTCCTAGTCTTCTTCTGATTTCTGGACTATTGTCTCCATTTTGGTTAAGGAATGTGCCAAGGTATTGATAATTCTTGACAAGTTCAATGTCCTCATTGTCAACTTTAAAGTTACATAAATCTTCTGTTGTCATTATTTTAGTCTGCTTGACGTTCAGCTGTAGTCCTACCTTTGGCGCTTTGGTGCTTTCCTCTTTAATTTTCATCAGCATTTATTTATTTATTATATTTGTACACCGCCCCATAGCCAAAGCTTTCTGGGCAGTTTACAGTAACTAAGAACATTAAAAACAAATATACAAATTTAAAACACATCTTTTAAATACAATTTAAAACACAATTTTAAAAATTTAAAACGATTTAAAAACACATGCTAAATTGCCTGGGAGAAGAGGAAAGTTTTGACCTGGTGCTGAAAAGATAACAGTGATGGCGCCAGCTGCAACTCATCAGAGAAATCATTCCATAATTTGGGGGCCACCATCGAGAAGGCCCTCTCCCTTGTTGCCACCCTCCGAGCTTCCCTCGGAGTAGGCACCCAGAGGAGGGCCTTACATGTTGAGCGTAGTATATGGGTGGGTTCGTATCGGGAGAGGCGTTCCATCAGGTATTGTGGTCCCAAGCCATGTAAGGCTTTATAGGTTAAAACCAGCACCTTGAATCGAGCTCGGAAACAGATCGTTTCAGATCATTACTGGTTTCTGCTAGTAGTATGGTGTTGTCTGCATATCTTAAATCATTGATAGTTCTCCCTCCAATTTTCTCACCTTCTTCATCTTGGTCCAATCCCACTTTCTGTGTTTAGATGTTCTGTGTATAGATTAAACAAATAGGGTGATAAAATACACCCCTGTCTCACACCCTTTCCGATGGGGAACCAATCGGTTTCTCCATATTCTGTCCTTACAGTGGCCTCTTGTCCAGAGTATAGGTTGCACATCAGGACAATCAGATGCTGTGGCACCCCATTTCTTTTAATGCATTCCATAGTTTTTCATGATCTACACAGTCAAAGGCTTTGCTGTAATCTCTAAAGCACAGGGTGATGTATTTTGTTTACCTGAGTACAAAAAGGTATGTAGTGTGTTTCTCATTTTTTGTATGCTGCTTTATTGATTTTACGCTGTTGTGCGGTTTTCTGTTGCTGTTTATTAATTTTGTCCTTGTGTTTTTTTATATTGATTGAGTTTAGTATGGTTGACTGTTTTTATATTTATTGATTTTCAAACATGAGATGCCCAGAGGAGGCAGTTTATTGGGCAGTATACAAACATCAAAATGCAAATAAAAACATTACTCCATGTGAAAGGGGGAATGATATTCAGTGATTTTCAGGGATTAAAACATTTTCTGCAGAGGGCTTAAATTCCTCATCACTCTTGAAGATCAATTAAATCTTTTGGGGAAGGAGGAGGGTGTTTGCACTCCACCCCGGAAATTTATGAAATTCAACTGTACTTTCTACTTCATCCAAGCATGATTTTAAATTAACTTATTGTTATGAGTTTGCGGGTTGAGATAGATGAGTCCTCTTCCAGCCTCTGATTTGGAACCCTGCACCTGGTGGTGGGCTCTGCAGCTCAGAAACCTGCTCCACTGGGCAGATGAGTCTCCTTTGTTAATCTAATAGAGTGGCCAGGTGGGCTAATGGGTCTGAAAAGTGCCCATTAACTGTCAAAGGAGATCCTATTGTTATTGAAACTCTTCAGGAGAGTCCCTTCCCCTCTCCTGGGGCCAAAAGAGAGGCTTGTGTTTTTAGTTTAGTCAGAGGAAAGGCTGGGAACTGGAAACATTATTATTATTATTATTATTATTATTATTATTATTATTATTATTATTATTTACATTTGTATACCGCCCCATAGCTGAAGCTCTCTGGGCGGTTTACAACAATTAAAAACATTAAAAACAAATATAAAGATATACAAATTTAAAAACATGCAGAGAGGCCTGTTCCTAGCATGATGGCTTCAGGATGTCTCCTATAAGCCTGATAGAAAAGCAATATCTATTGGACTGCTGATGCTTTGAACCCTTCCATCTTATGCTCAGGCTGTGAATGTGTGTAAATAAACCAAGTTTCATAAAGACACCATAGAGTCTGCTGACCTTCTTTCCAAGGAAACTAAACTTGGGGCAAGCACAGGGACTCCTGGAAGTCTCACACAACTCAGAGACTGCGGTGGCACCCACCATTATATAATAGTGACTACCTTATTTCAGGGTATTGTTTTAGCACAAATCACATTCTGCCTATACCCTATGTAGAGTATTTTATCATAGTCTATCTTCATAAGCCTCACATGGGTTGTGAATCTGGCAGCTTCCCAGACCAGTAATTCAGGAAGTCACACAAGGACCACAGTCTGTCTGAACTATACTGGTATTAACTTCATTTCTATTTCTACCTAGGAACATTCCAGGTAAGTATTCCTACTTGCTACCTTCTGAAATCTCAGCTTCTGTAGTCATCACCATACTGAAACAAACAGCAGAACTGCAGGTTGGAATGGCATGTTGCAAATTTCATTATCGCTGCACTCAATCAAGTCAGTTTATACTTGAGCATATAGTGGCATGTGTTTCTGGCTGATTGGTCTCATTGTCTCTTTAAATGTAGGTCATATTTTGCTTTCTGCATAGACAAAACCACATTTCCTTTCATTGCTTTCTTGACTCTTATCCCAAGATAATTTGATTGAAGTGCGCGTGCGCACGCACACCAGAATAATGCAAATGGAAGTTTTCAGATGTACACTCAAAAACTGAAGCTTTGTCTGGAGCACTTCAAAAGGACAATGCCTATCTCGTGTCTATCTGAATTTGTCTTAGCCTTTGCAATGGTGTTGTATCTAATGACTAAAAGTATTTGCCCTCGCAAATGTTTCCTAGCTAAATGTGTGTTCTGGTCTTACCACAGCATGCCGTTCTTATAGCAACTCATAGTCAGTTTTTCTTTCTCCTATACTTCAAAGTTTTACTGTCAGTAAGTATGAAAGTTGTTGTGAAACAAGGTCCTCTGGCATGACAGGAGTTTGCAATATATCAACAGTTCATTTAATGCCACATCCCAGTGGAGGTGACTGGCAAACAATTTACTCAGTTCACTATATACTGAATGGCAACCAGCAGCCAAAAAGTCACACAACTGGGCCCCTTTATTTTCTTACAAGCTTATTTTCTTTTGAGCTATTTCAAACTGAACCTTTGTGCACTGAAGAAGTAAAAGGTGCCTGGGACAATATTCTGGTTCAAGGCTGCATTCAATTATCAGGTATATTCCAATGAGTACTGTATTGTTGTTGTTGTTGTGTTGTTAATTAATATTTATTTATTATTTATACATTGCATTTACATCCTGCCTTCCTCCAAAAACCCTGTAAGGAAGGTTAGGCTGAGAGATAGTGACTAATCCAAGGTGAGCTTCGTGGCCCAATGGAAATTTGAACCCTGGTCTCCAAGATTCTAATCCAATACTCCAACCACTGCACCATACTACATAGTAATAATAATTACTACATAGTAAAAATAATAGTTAGTAGTAGTATTTCAAATATTTCTTTGCTGTCTTCAGGACAAAGACCTCCCAAGTCAGCTTATATACATAAATAAAAGAATAAAAAATAATAATTACAGCAACAAACTAAAACAGCAGCCTCAGACTATTGTACAGCCCAATTTAAAATAATTAAAAGGAAATCAGCAACAATGTTATTATTGTATTTAAATAATTAAACAATAAAACATCCAGCCTGACATCATAGCCCAAAGTAGATTGAAACAAGTAGATTGAAAGGCCAATAAAGATAGATCTGAATATTCCTTTGGAAGGAGTCCCTCATATATTGTTGTAGGGATAATATATTCATGAAATTAAACCTACAAGGATTGAGATGTACAGCTGATTTGCACTCAAGATCAAGAAATCCATTTGTTGCACATGAAAGATCCTTCACATTTCTGTCAGAGAAGTTAGGAGTCCGGGGAGAAATTGACTTCTGGAGTTGGAAGTGAACCCTTCAGTGAACAAATATTTGGGTTTATTGATTATGGGTGATTTCTAATGTTTGCCGCACTCAGACTAGACCCAATGAAATAGATGTACTTAAGTAATCTAATTCTTCTGATTTCAATGGGTCTACATTGAATACAACTTTGATGAACAGCACCCTATGACTTTAAGGTCAGTCCATCAAATTTTACATGTGATGTTCCATAAAGTTTTATTTATTCAACATGTGCAAACCCACTCTTACTCTTATTGGTGGGTGTAGTGAGCTGCTGGGGCTCACTGGCACATTCTCTCTGTGATGAATGCCAGCACACAGTGATGACGTAATATGCAGGAGCTGTGTGCTTGCTGACCAATCTGGCAGCTTGCTAGAGCAGTAGGTGTAGCCAGCCAGGAAGGCATGGCCAAGCAGCATGGGGCCTTTAAATGACCCAAAGAGGAAGAAAAGGAGAAAGGCAAGAGGAGAAGAAGACAGGGCAAAAAACAGAGTCTGAGAGCTGATGAAACAGGAGAAATAAGGAAGGGAAAAATGGAGCCTGGTGAGGGATTCCTGAAGAAGGGCTGTAGCTCAGTGGTAGAACATCTGGTTTGCACACAGAAAGTCTCAGGATCAATCCCTGGCATCTCCATGTAGGGCTAGGAGAGACTCCCTATCTAAAACCCTGGAGAGCTGCTGTTAGTCATTGTAGACAATACAGAGGTAGAATTGTAGGCAAATCCAAAAAAAAGCAGTAATGAAAGTTGACTGTAGTAGATGTCAAGATGCTATTTATTTGGAAGAGAGTACATGAATTTGGCCTAAGTGCCTAACCACATAGTATGTAAGATGAGAAAATGACATTAGATCTAGTTCTGGGCATGGGGCAGAAGACAGCCAAGCAGAAATGAACAAACTGCATGTGTGTCTGCATGATCTGGCTTGCATTTTCCCCATCAGCCTTGTGATACTTGGCATAGTGTTTTGTTGGGGGCATTCTGGCTTGTCGATGATAATTGTTTGCAATTTTCTTAAAATTCTTGTTTGCTATCTCATATAATGAAAAAGGTCATAGCTAGGTATGATTATTATAGCATTCTACTGATCAAGCCACGTGCACTCTTACACTCAGTAGATTTGCTGTCATCTGTCATTGTTGTACTTTCCCATCATACAGAGTATTAGTGCTGAAGTGATAACAAAGTTCTAGTTTAGGATATGACCTTTCCTCTGCACTGCATAGTTTCTGAGGTTGTACAATTCAGATGTGTACTTGATAAAATGAACTTTGGCTTTATCTCCACTCTTCAGGTTTTTTCCTCTCCATGGTGCCCTTTCACACACCTCCATACTGTATCTCCACGGAAATTCTTGTTTTCCTTTTTTCATTTCCTTTCTCCATTCTGCACCTTTGTTGCCATTAAAAAACAAAACAGCAATGGTTTCTTCCTGAAGTAATCCCAACTATTCATCAGGCATCTCTTAGGCAATATGATGATGATGATGATGATGATGATGATAATAATAATAATAATAATAATATTTAATTTATTTGTCGCCTATCTGGCAATTAGCCACTCTAGGTGACGTACATTAAAAGAGATAAAATACAATAATAACAGATATAATTACATTAATAACAATAGGTAAAATACTGGACAGTCATCAATACATATAAAGCAATTATAATAACAACATACAATAAATGACAGAATCATGGTGATGACACAGAAGTGTTGCCTTCACTCTCAGTAAATGTCCTGGCAAATGCTACACAGCTAATCAGATTAGGCTGTTTGAAGGTATCATGAAGCCAAATCAGGGTGAGGCAATCCTTGCTGTCTGCAGTCTGAGTGAGCAGACAATTTTGTCAAATGGAGCAAGTGCATTTTGAAACATACTAGCCCTCGCTTGGGTTCAACCCTAGTGATGCAAGACTCCCAGGCTAATAGCAATGTATGCTAAACTTATTATGGTAGAGAATAGCCTTCCTTCCTTCTTGTAGGCTGTTGAACAGCTTGCATAAATGCTAGTAAAAGTGAAGGATTAGTGAATAATAATGACAGGCCTGAGATTATAGACTGCTCTCCTATAGATGGCTCAATTTTGAGACCTGGAAAATGAGAATGAAATTATAATAGAAAGTGTCTCTGACCATGTGCAGCATATTTTTCACCAATTAATACCCTTAATTACTTCCCGTACATCTCCAGCATCATGTGCATCAGACCCAGCATATCCCTTACTTCACTCCATGCCCCTAACATTTCTGTTTAGCTGGCAATAGTATGATCCGCTCTTTGCTCCCTAAACTAGTAGGTGACAAAAGAGCCGAACTACTCTGGTCCTTTCTCTCTGTCTGGCCAATATATGCAGCTTAAGGCTTACATTATTCATTACTATCAGGAGCAGTTGGTGTGGTGTGGTGGTGCTGCAGAGCTACCCTCCTGACACCAGCATCACTGCTGCTTACTGGTGCAGGGGCAGGGCAGTGGTGATGTCAGGGCTATGTGGCTATAGCGGCACAGCTAATCCAGCTCTCTCAACAGTGCACCCACACAGTCCTGACCTTACTGGTGTCCTGCCCCACCCCATCCCCATCCCAGTAAGTAGCAGTGATGCTGGTGTCAGGAGGACAGCTCCATGGCACCACCTTGTCACACTTTCCACTCCCAATTAATATTTACAAGCATGACCTGCAACAAAATGCTGCAATATGGAGTGTTCCTGTTCAGTGTTCCAATCAGCCAGCCACAACTTCCAGGATGCTCTATTCCATTCCACCCCTTCCCAACTTTTCCATTCCCCTATCAGACATTCTGGGCTGTCTGGATAGTGGTTGGGTTTTTGCACCCTTAGTTCCCCCCCATAAAAAAATTTGTAGTCCGCAAATCTTCGTGTTCTCCCAAGGATGTGATGACCTTCCTCTTGATTCTCAGTGGTACCACATAGGCTAGAAAATCATGGCAGCACTGACCATCTGTATCTGCTATTAGTATTCATTAATAGGCAAAACAACCTTGCAGTTTAAGAATGTACCTATACCCAACAGATATTTGTATCAAACTTTAAAAAGCAGGGAAATTGGGCAGGTATAGTGAATGCACCAGGGGAGCAGGACACCTGACCTCCTCTCTGAGGTATTGGACTGCACTACAAATTTGTCAAAATGCAAACACAATTTGGGTTGGTCTTTCACAGTCCAATCCACTTCCTCTGTAGCTTGGAAGAATTTGGTAACATGTGCCTCTGAGCACATGGTGAGTGGTGGCAACACCTGCCATTTCCAAAGATGGAGAATTATATTTTTGTATGTTTGTTGGTGTTCTTCCTACTTTGCTTCTTTCCTGTGTTACTAATGTTTCTACAGAGAATCTAAACTAGAAAATTTTATTTCCCTCATTATTCATCTTAGAAATCTGTGTCAAATTTATTTTTATTAATTTCAATGCCTTTTTATGGGTCAATGTCATACGATGGTGAAGACAGCCTTTTGTGTTTTAAATTGGAGGTTATGTTCTATTTCTATTTTGGGTGCATTAACAGTTGAATCTGAAACTGCAGTTTGATGTAAAATCAGACTGATTCCAATATGTTGCTACTTAGCAACATAGCAGGCTGAAAACATATATCCTCTTTCTTCCAACAGCTAGAGTTGGAAAAAAGAGGATGTATGTTTTCAGCCTGCTATGTTTAAACCACTTCATTTAAGGCAAGGTGGGCATGATCAATTAAAAACATAGAGCACACCTAGAATTTTGCTAGAATATATTTCACCTTCCACTGTTTTATCTTGTGCAAACTGAGACAATCCTGATGTCCACTGGAGACTATTCTGCAGAATAGTCAGTGCCATTATTCCACAATTATTTTTGGAGTTTTTTTAGTGTAAATTTTGCAAAGTGTTGCTGTACTTCACATATTCACACAAATAGAAATAGTGACTATCTGAACTATATCAATAATATTGCCCCCTCCCTGCTAAAACAAGGTCAGCACAGCACTTGTCTTCTTTCTATTATTTGGGCTGATTGCAGGTGTTGCCACCACTCACCATATGGTGAGGGGAGCGGCCAGTGCTAAAGCAATTTAGACCAAAAAAAAGCCCACACATATGGATGCTTGATAATCGGGTTTTCATAATAATCCAACCACAAACAGGACATGAATGGATCTCGAGGCAACCAACCAAATATGGAAAACACAGATTTTACAGTCAGGAAGTACAGGTATAGCAACAAAGCAAATAATGCGTTGTGCCTTTAACAGCTCTGTGTTTGGCACAAATTAAACAGGGAAAGCCTTTTCTAGTATGGAAAATACAATTAAGGGGAAACTTCACCTACTGACATTCCATCTGGCAGACATCTTATTACTTGTGTGTGGCCCCGATTTACATTTGGGCCCTATATTTCAGCAAAGCAGCTTGTAACATTCTGAATGCTGGGTGCAGTTTTTTTGGGGGTGTGTGTGTTTTTCTGAGGATGAACTTTTTATGAACCAAAAAGGTTCATATGGATGAACTTGAATTGAACCAGTTTGTTTCATAAAAGAATGGACTTGAATTGGAATTAGTTCCTTCTTTGACAGGATAAACTTGAACTAGAACTGGTTCTTTTTAAAAAGGAACTTTCCAAGTATTGGAGGTGCCAATGGTCTGATTCAGTATAAGACAACTTTCTGTGTTCCTATTGAATTATTAACAGCAGGGGGCACTAGCAAGATTGAGACCATGTTGTGTTGACAGAGAGTCAAGTTAACCCTATTCCTGTGCATTACAGTCCCCCCAAATCCGGGTCTATAGCAAACATTAACTTTCCCTCCTAGACTAATATCAGCTTTGTGGGGATTTTGGCAGGAGTCAAGAAAAAAAAGGTTAACACCGCCGCCGCCACACAGGCCGTGGTCCTGCTTACATGCATTTAATGTCATATGCTGTTTCACTATTAGGCATGCATGATGGTATGGCCAGTTTTTCCTTTTGGTGACCAAGCTTCTCATGGGAGTCTCCAAATTTGGGGGCTGGAAAGAACAAAAGGCTTTTGCACGAAGAGAAGTGATGGAATCCTCCAATGCATGCATACAACACCATTATTGTATCACCTATCTTTTTTTTTTAAAAAAAAGAATAAGTCTCTAGCCCTCCTAGAAAGAAGATTATGGAGCAAAATGTGCAGGTACCTTTCTGATTTCTAGGCCAGCCTGGCTCCTCCTGCTTGTCAGCATTATTAGCCAAGAAATGAAGTCAGAGCTGTGAATTATTTGGACCCCAGGTGATAGGAATCCCCCTGGGGTCCCAAAGAGTTGCAGTTTTCTCCTCCCTTTCAATGCACTTTTTAAACTGTTTCTGTCTTTTTTCTTAGTCATTAGAATCTCTATAGTTTGCTTTTCTTTTTTCTATAGCAACCAGGGCACATCTTTCCTGTGCTGGATTCGCCTGAGATCAGGGAGTACCTAGAAATTATTTTCTGCAACTATACAATAAGTGTGGGTGAAGGTTAAAGAACCCCCGTCCCCCTAAAAGACAAATGTGAAAACTTAGCAAAGAGGCTTAAACCAGGCACTCTTTAAGTATTCACTGGATTAGAGTTTATAGTACAAAAATATACATATCTACTCAAAAGTAAGTCTCTTTGTGTTTAAGGGAGCTTACTTCCAGATAAGCGAGTGCAGGATGGCAGCCTAGGCTTTGGTTTAAGATTGGCATTAGGAAAAACAGGGTTATTGTGCCTCTAATAGCTGTATGGCAGGCAGAAATTCAGCAGGCCAGGCCTTTTCTAATATAGAAATACAATTATGGCAAAAGCCTCACCATAACTACTCTCCAATTTTGTGTTATGCCATGCCCCCATGGTAGCCATTTTGTGACTTGTCCCCCAAGATTCTTTCAAAATTTAAAATGTGCCCTCTAGTTCAAAAGGATTGGTGACCCCTGCTGTAAGCCTTCTGGACAGAGGAGGCAATGAATGCAAAAATGCAATGGATGCAAAGGACAAGCATTTTCAGTGGGAGTGGCGTTTATAGATGGTCCATGTTTCACAGGCGTACAGTAAAGTCGGTAGTACAATGGCTTTGTAAATAAGCATTTTGGTCTCCCTGTGAATATCCTGATCCTCGAACACTCTACACTTCATTCGGGAGAATGCGGCACTCACAGAGCTCAGACGATGCTGAATTTCAGAGTCAATGTCAGCTTTTACAGAGAGATGGCTGCCAAGATAAGAAAAGTGATTGACATTCTCCAGCGTCGCACCATTAAGCTGGATTGATGGTGCTACAGAGGGATTGGTTTGCACTTGCTGATGAAGCACTTTGGGTTTTTTTTATGTTAAGCGAGAGGCCAAGCTTTTCATATGCTTCTGCAAAGACATATAGGATAGTTTGAAGATCTTCCTCTGAATGTGTGGAGACTACATTATCATCGGCATATTGAAGTTCTATGACAGAGGTTGTAATTACCTTACTTTTTGCTTTCAGCCTACTGAGATTAAAAAGCTTTCCATCTGTTCAATATGTGATTTCCACGTGAGTGGGAAGTTTCCCCTCAACAAGGTGTAGAATCATGGTGATGAAAATAGCAAATAAGGTTGGAGCAATGACACATCCCTGTTTGATGCCTGATCCCACTTTGAATGGATCACTTTGACAGCCATTGTTATCCAAAATTGTTGCCATCATGTTGTCATGGAGGAGTCACAAAATATTCACAAATTTTTCAGGGCATCCAATTTTCAGAAGGATGGTCCAGAGAGCAGTTCGATTTACAGTATCAAAGGCCTTAGTCAGATCAATAAATGCCATATACAGAGGTCGGTTTTGCTCCCTGCATTTTTCTTGAAGCTGTTGTGCAGTGAAGATCATGTCCACTGTCCTCTTGGAAGGGCGGAAACCATTTTGGGATTCAGGGAGGATGTCTTCTGAGATAGGTAGGAGGCGATTTGCGAGGACCCTTGCAAGGATTTTACCTGCGGTAGCTAGAAGGGAGGTACCTCGGTAGTTCCCACAATCTGTTCTATCACCCTTCTTGAAAAGAGTGATAATTATGGCATCCTTAAAATCTTCCGGGATCTCCTCCCTCATCCAGATTTTTTCGATGAGCTTATGAAGTTGTTGTGTAAATTCAGGCCCACCTTCTTTAAAGACTTCAGCAGGAATCTCATCAGGTCCACTAGCTTTGTCATTCTTCATTTGATTAATGGCTTTACTGACTTCATCAAATTAGGGGATACTGCAAGCTCATCTCTAATTTGTTGTTGTTGGATTTGTGAGAAGACCTTATCAGCCACAATAGAGTTACGATTAAGGAGGTTGTGGTAATGCTCTTTCCAATGCAGTGCAATAGACTCTTTGTCCTTTAGAAGTTTGGTACCATCTATTGAATGTAAGGGATTTGTGTGTGTTTGTGATAACAAGATTATGGTCTGCACATTTAGTCAGAAGTAGAATTCCATTCAGGTTGCTATTGCTAACTCCTTCTTTCCCAATGGTTTCTGGCCATAAATCAAAATCACGCCCAACTCTTGCATTGAAATCTTTATCCTCCTTAGGTATCTCTGATAAGATGGTGTCCAGCTGGGTATAAAATTTAAGGTAATAATGATAGACTTTTTTATGAAGCGATGTACAAAGTATTCAAATTGGGCCCCTTATTCTGCAATTCAGATTGGTAGCCAGAAAGCCAAATGCCAGTCTGTAGAATGAGTTTTTGCACAAGAAAATATAGCCAATGGAAAAATACAGGTAAACCACCTCTGAATACTTCTTGCCATGAAAACCCTATGAATACATCCGAAGGATTCATAGGGTCTCCATCAGTCATAATCGACTTGAAGGCATATAACAACAACAACTTTATTACTATAAATGATAAGCATTTAGACAAACTCGTCTGATGAACAGCTGCAAGGAAAATTTGTCCCATTAGAGAATACTGTTTTTAGAAAGGGATTTCCCATTTTTGTTTTCTTGCAGCATTGATTTTTCACCTTATTGATTTTTGCTGCTTTTAATGCTCAAGGAATTGTACAATATCTAGGATACAGTGTGTTGCTCTAAATGGCTTTTTCTTGCCTTACAACAAACCATGATGGAAAGAAATTACGGGGGGGGAACATAATTTCATTTATTTGCAAATATAAAATGTTATAGCAAAGGTACATCATTGTGCAGAAAGGGATCCCAAAATATCCTTCAGGGTGGCATGTTATTTTGCTCATGACAATATCAGGTGCCATGATGATCCCAGTAGCCGCCCATAGTGGCCAATAAAGGTGAGATTGGTTATAAAATGTACTTTCATGCATCGTCCTGTCACAGAAGCTCTGCTTGACTGGAGAATGGGTAGCAGAGTTAATATGGAGGAAAAAAGTGAATTGCAAGCATGCTTCATGCTCTGTTCAGCTACACACTCCAAAAGAGGACTGGTGACCCTTTATTTTCAGGAAGGATTGAAACTCCAACAGGGAGTTTCTGAATCAAACTAATCCCAGCTGGGCTTGCATTGAACTTAAGGTTCCCCATGGCTACTCTAAGACAATCAATTTAGAGCTGTGATATGGTAAAAATTAGAAACAGATAGATAGATACTTTATTACAGTCAAAAACCAGATACAATAAAATATTAGCAACAATATCAAAAGATTAATTCACAAAGAGGTATAAAAGTTTTTAAATATTTAAAAATTAAAAGGCACACATTTAACAATCAGGGATACATGTTTTTCTCCAACGGATTGCAGCAACTGTGTATTTGGCAACTACAAGAGTAACTTGGGGAGAACAATCCCCTAGTAAATAATCCACATAAAATCTTTCTGGTCTACCGGGTAATGACTTTAAAATGGGCACGATTAGTTGTTGTCTTAAGTCTTGATAAAAGGAGCAACGAAAAAGCACATGCTCGCTAGTTTCTATCTCGTTGTATCCACAAGGACATAGCCTTTTTAAGTAAGGTATTTTATTATACCTGCCCTCGAGGAGAGCAGAAGGGAGTATATTTAGTCTAATTAATGTAAAAGCTCTCCTATAATTAGGTAAGTCCAAAGCCGATAAATAAGACATTAAAGTGCAAAATTTGGGGTTATGTCTTTGATTCCTAATTTGCATTAAATGCTCTTGAAAATCAATATCACTAAGACGCTTTTTAATCGTTGCACTTGCCAAATTAAAGCCCATCTGTAAAATATTGGGAAGGGAAAATCCCAAATTAGATATTTTAGCGAGAACAGTTTTAACCCAAGGGGAACCAAAAGAATCCAATAAAACTTGCGGGGCCAGACCTTTCGGATTGAATAGCAATTTGAGCCAGAACAATAGTTTCATTTTCCAAACAAGGGATTCAATGGATTGTAAACCAACTTCCAACCTCAGTATAAAACTAGGCACACATGTAGGTACTCCAAGAATAGCTCTGAGAAATGAGTTTTGGATAGATTCTAAAACTAAAATGTTCTCACTTGTGGTTATTTGTGAGCCATAGAGTAATTGAGGGACAACTTTTGCTACAAATATTTTTATAATGGGTGGAACAAGTTGTCCACCCTTATTATAAAAGAATGATAATAGAGCCTTAGTTGTACGCTTAGCATTTAGCATAGAGTATTTAAGGTGCAATTGCAATGAGCCTGTTGATTGAAAAACAATTCCTAAATATCTGAAGGATTTAACTTGGTCTATACAATAGTTATTAATTCTCCATACATGATTTATTTTTCTCCTTGTGAAAGTTAGGACTTTCGTTTTCTCATAATTTATAATAAGTTCTTCTTTCAAACAAAAAGAAGCAAAAGCCCTCAAAAGTCTTTTCAAACCAATCGGTGATTGGGATAACAGTACTATGTCATCCGCATATAAGAGGCAGAATCTCGGTGGGCCAACTAAATTCGGAGGATGAGATGGAATAGAAGCAAGGTTTTCCACCACTGCATTAATATAAATATTAAACAGTAGGGGTGCCAATATACATCCTTGCTTTACGCCTTTAAAAGTAGGAATTGGATTTGTTAGGTGCCCCTTGTTATTACAACGAATTTGTAGGTACGTATCATCATAAAGACCCTGTATTAATATCAATAGGCGCCTATCTATGTCCAGGTCTAATAGTTTGGACCATAATCTTGTTCTCAATATCAGGTCAAATGCCGATTTAAGGTCGATAAAAGCAGCAAACAAGGCTCCTCTTTTTTTACAAGCATACTTAGTTGCCAAATGTTGCAAAACAAGGGCGTGATCAAGAGTTGAACGCCCTAAACGAAACCCAGCCTGTTCTGGGGCTAAAATTTTTTGGAGTTTTGGTTAACTCCAATGTTTGTCAAGCAGGCTTATTTTAATACTCTACCTAGGGATTGTCAGCATTTGAACCACAGTGGGTTCCTATCATTTAAAAATTCCATGGCAAAGAGATGTTTTGCAAATTCATCATCTCTTGCCTCACTGACAAGAGAAGCAAGCAACTCTCACTTTGCCACATAGATAAGCAAGAATAGGAGTTAGCTCCTCAACAATCCTCTCCCAAACCAACATTTCCTGATTTATGGAGCACATGTAGCAGACAAAGTAAGAAAGGAGATGTCTACAAAAGAAGAGCACTGCTGGATCAGACCAAAGGAATAGTCCATCATTCTGTTTCCTGTAGTGGCCTACCAGATTCCCCTACAAAGCCTGCAAGTGCAGCATGGGCAATAGCCCTCTCCTCTTGGTCTCCAGAAGCTGGTATTTAGTCCTCTGGACGTGGATGTTGCATACAGCCATCATGACTAGTAGCTACTGAGGGATTTATCCTCATCGGGTTTGTCTAATAGCCTTCTAAAGCCATCTAAGCTAGTGGCCATCTTCTGGCAATGAATTCACGTTACATGAAGAAGTACTTTCATTTGTCTTTCCTAACCAATTAGACAAAAGGAAGATGGCGATTGGGGTCATGCTGATTTGTAGACCTTGCTTGGTAATTTACATAACCACTAAGGTAGTTGGGTAGTGCAATGCTTTGTATGTTTAGACAAAAGTAAATTCCTTTGTGTTCAATGGAGCTTCCTTCCTGGTATTGCAGCTTTCAAGAGCAAGGTTAGTTGATAAATATTTATTCAACCTTTTGTTCATCTATATTTTCATATACTCCACTATGTAAATGCTGGTTTTCACACACACGTTTTTCATTTGATGACTGCAACATCAAGAGATCATTAGCATTTGTGAACACACCATTGCATATGTAGGAAAACAAGGTTGGATCCAAACTTAATCGTACATGGAATAGGCTCATCAGAATCAGTGGGACTTCAGTTAGTCATGACTAACTATTCAATGGGTCTGTTCTAAGCATGACTAAGTCTAGATCCATTTTCTAAGCATGACTAGATCAATTTCTAAGCATGACTTCTAGATCCACATTTTAGCATGTGTTTTAAAATTATTTTTTGTGTTTTATGTTTTAAAATTTGTATATTTGTTTTTAATGTTTTTAATTGCTGTAAACCGCCCAGAGAGCTTTGGCTATGGGGCAGTATATAAATGTAATAAATATATCCAATCGAGAGATAGGACTTATTGTATCATCCCACATTACATCAAACACAAACAGGCTGTGTGAACCAGTTTTTAACCTATTCCTGTTTGATATGTGAATGGAAAAGGAAGCTTTGTAGGGGAGGATATCTTCCCCATCAGCCCTAATTAGTTTTAAATCAATTTTGTGTGTTGTCAGTTCAAGGAAATGTCACTGAGTTACAGCACTGTGAGGATAAGATGCTGCAGTAGGATCAGTTCATCTGCTTTATGGGTTTAGAGCAGTAGATCTGCTTCTTGACCAACTGCGTGGAAAACCCCATTGTTTTATACATTTAATACTCAGTTTTAGCATGCTGAATCTGACTGCTCTGCAATATAATAGTTCATTCTATCAGTATATCCCCCTGGATTGTAGTAATGTAATCCCTGTAGATTAAAAAAATGAAACCATTATTTGAATGGATTAATGAAACATCTGAAATCAAAGCCCTCTTAATCACTGTTGAAATTAATAGTTTGATCTAAAGAATGGGCAACTACATCATCACTCTGTTGTACATTCCTTTTAATTAGCATTCAGGGGAATTTACACATGATAGTCTAGTAATGTTTTCCCCCCCGAGAGAGCACACCCACTTATTTATTGGTCCTCATTTGCCCTACAAGCATGCACCTGACATCTCATGGGATGGAAAAGCAGCAGGGGAGCCATTTTAAGCAGAAGTGGAGCCATTGAGGTAAGAGTTAAGTATTCTCCATCTTCCCAGCTGTTTCTCTGTTCTTAAATTCTCCCTTCCCAAGGCATCTAATGCTCTTTAAAACTGATGTCAGGACAATGTTATATTCTTCAGGATGCAGTGTATGGTTAACCCCTAAGTGTCTGTGATTTTAGGGATCTATATTTATTTGAAGATACAGAAAGGGCTCGTGGCATCACAATGAATTTTATTTATGATATTGATGGTTAATGGGCCAAAAATCCCGATAACAAATCTTTCAAAACTCCATAATAAACTACTGAGTGTTTCATGGTAATGAGTCTCCACTGAGTCACTTGCATGATTTTATGTTAGATTACATTTGTGTCTTTATCATAACTAGGATCCAGCCATATTTTAAAAAGAATTGAAGTCCATTCATGGGTATAAAGGTATTTTTTCTCTGATTAAAACTTTCTTTGAATATTATGTGCTAAGCTACATTGCAAATAAATGATCAACCTGTAACCTAAACCTGTGCATGTTTATGGGGAAGTAAATTAAATGTCGCTTACTATGCAAGTGTACATAGGACTTGTGGCCTGCTCTGAGGTAAGTGTATATAATACTGCAGTCTTTGTTTCATTGGAGGTCTTGCTCTTGATGTCTTGCTTTCAGAGGTTAGGCAGGTGCTTACAGGAGTTAACACTTTTTCTGAGGTTGTGCCCTGATTATGGAACCCCATTCCTAGGTATCATCATTGTTATCTTCAGCTATTGGAGGTAAGTAAGTATTACTGCCTTTTAGTATTACTACTGTTTCTACTGCTGGTTATTGCCTGTGTGTTGCCACGTTGACTTGCATTTTATTTTATTTTTATGACTCCAATTGATTTATTAATATTCATTATTGAATTGCTCTGTTTTGTTTTATTTGTTATTATTATTGTGATTGCTTTTTATAGCTTTTGTAAACTATGACAAATGACCCATGTTTGGTGGAAGGACAGAGTAGATATAATAAACAAATGAACAAACAAAGAAACATTCTGTTCAAGAGAATAACAATTACTTTAGACAACAGCCCTACAATTGTGGCCCTCTAATGTTGTGGGCCACTTTGGGCCCATGTTTGTGGGAAAGTAGCATACAAATAAACCAATGAGATAACATATTTAGGAGAGGAGTAAGGAGGAGTCCTGCCAAACCTTCATCCAGTTAACAGGCCCGTGTGACTTGAGGGAGAAGGTCTGAAGTAGGAGGGGGGCTTCTGTCCTGCTGGAAGCTCCCTGTGCGATTTAGAACCCTGCATAATCAGACTTTTGCCCTCAAACTCATGGGGGGCTCTAAATGGTTTGAAGGTCATGCACTACAGGGAGTGTGGATTGGGAGTCACTTCCACTCCCCCTTGTATCTTTGTTCACATGCCATGTAGAATTCCCAGAGAGAGCTAATATGGATGTACTTGACTTTACACACATACTTGACGCCTTTTTCCTTTGGCTTTCAAACATGACACATCGCCACAAAACAGGGATGTGTGTATATATGATAGGATGTATGGGTTGTATTCATCTAGGTCCTACCCAGAGTAGACCCACTGAAGCTAATGAACATTAGTTGTGTCCATCAACTTAAGTGCATCTACTCTGAGTGGGAGTAATATTAAATACTAACCTATAGATGCTGGGGTTTTTCTGTGAAGGAAAATCTCATGTGGAAATCTGCTCATAATTTCCTGTAAACAGCTTCCTTCCACATGAAATATTTTATTGAACACTTATTTCATCACTAACTTTCTCCTGTTTTTAATTTTTATGCTGTTTTCATCAGCGATTTCTTTTTCTCAAGTAGACAAAACTAGTTCACATTACCAATATCTGATAAATATTATTGTTGAGTGTATCACTTAATTTCACTTTGCCATTGACAGTGTTGTGTGCATTTTGAACAGATAAGCTACCCATAAGCTTTGAAAAGGCATTAGAGATAAAATGTTCTCCATGGGAAATTCTATTTTTCCTTCTTACTGATTGTCTGAAGCAGTAGTCTATTTTCCTTTAAAACTTTCTGCAAATTATTTGTGAACAAGAAAAAGTAATTATCCTGTACAAACATTGTCTCTCAAAGTTTCCCTGCCAAATAAATAAATAAATAAATAAATAAATAAATGGAAAGTCCTTTCCATAAAACTCTAAAGCTGAAATCCTACCTGTCCCCCCTCCAATGTTTTTGCCCAGGAGTGGGAGATGAAGATGGTGTCACTGGTGGCTGGTGCCTATTGGTACCCAAGGGCAGAAGGCAGAGCAGCTAATGACAGTAACAGCCAGCTTATTCTAGCTTTGTCCCCATCTTCTTCCCTGTTGAGGGCCTACTAAGGTGAACAGACTGAGGAGAAGGGTGTGTGTTGTCATCAATCTGCTGATGACATGCAACCCTACTTCTCCTTCATAGCTCAAAGACGTGTAGCAGTGGATGTTATGGATCAGTGTCTGGCCCTGGTCATGAACTGGATGAGAGCCAACATACTAAAACTAAATCCAGAGAAGACTGAGACACTGTTACTGGGTGGTTCCTCTTTCCAGATGAGTAGAATACATCCTGTTCTGGATTGGGTTACACTCCCCTTTAAGGAGCAGATTCACAGTTGGTACTCTTTTATTCAACAGTCACTGGAGGGACAAGTGGCCCCAGTGACATGGAGTGCCTTATACCAGCTTCGGCTAGTAGCTTAGCTGTGACCTGTAATGTTACATATTTTTAGGCAAATATTTCATGCTTGTATATTATAATATTTATGGTAAACAATTTATATGAGAGCAGGGATTCACAAACTGTGGTCTGTAGACCACCAGTGGTCCATGGCATTTTTAATTGTATTTTTATTGCTTCTTTTATTGCCTATATTGTATTACAACTTGAATTCTATGGAATGCAAATTGTGATACTATAAAATACTATATATAAAATGAAAGAAGCAAAAAAAATTAAAAATCATACAGCATCTAATACAGCACATTACAATTGATACAACAGGCAGAAAAATCATTAAGTTGTCCGCTAAGACCCTCAGCTATTTTCAAGTGGTCCATTGCAGGGAAAGTTTGGGAACCCCTGCATTTGAGTATTTAAGGTAAGTGGTGAGTGTTAGCAAGAGAGGAACAAGGGAGCAGAATGTTGGAATGTGCTAGATAGTGACTGAGAACGAGAGGTTTATATATTTTTTAAAAAGTTTTTAATTTCCCCCCCAAAATAAATATATTATACAGAATGCACTTTAACCAGTAAACAAAAATCATGTGGAGCAAAGTTAGTCAAGCTTCAATACAAACAGAAATATAGTTGGAGTATAGTAATACAAAAACCAATTCATAGCCAAGTACTCTCCATAAAGACATTTGCACTTGCAGGGGTCACTGAAAACAGTCTGTTCTGAGTGTGTGGTTGTTTTGGCTGTTAGGAATTGTTAGACGAAGTTGGAGAAGTTTGGGTTTTTTGTGTGAGAGAGTGTAGGGTTAGTGTTTTTTTTTTTAATCAGCTGGTGAGAGGGTGGAGCTAGTGTAGGAAAAATTAGAGGGGTGAGGTAGGGCTTTGAAAGTGTTTAAAGAACATACAATAACTTAAGTTTAAGGCCTTGAGACAATTTATGAAACCACATGCTTAGGAACAAGTGAACTTGATTCTTTTAAAAATATATGTTATAAAATAAATATTGTATTGTTTTCACACAAGTTACTTTTCTAAAATACAACTCCCATCAGCCCCAGCCAGCATGGCCACTGGATTGGGCTGGTGGGAATTGTAGTTCAAAAAAGTAACTTTTCCAAGCTCTGTTCATTGGCTACATTATAGGTTGACTCATATACTTAGTACCTGCGGCAGCAGCAAATCCTTGGAGAGGATCACAGGGGTATCAGGTCACAGGGGACAAACTCATAGCTATGAATCTTAAAGGGATAAAGTGTCAAAGGGAGAAAGTGTCACAGGAGAGTGGAGGCTTGCCTTTATACTTGAGCCATATAGCAACAACACTAAAGGAAAATAGTAGGGAATCCCTGAATAGCCTTGCTATATTGGGTAGAGTGAACAGTAAATAAAGATCTGTGTCCCCTACTCTGCTAACTGAAGTGGGCTGGTGAGGGAGTGCAACATAACCCTGTATAGATATAGATATCCTGGCTGCTGTCGGCTGGTAACCTCCAGGTTACAGTACTGTAATGCATTGTATGTGGGCTGCCTATGGAGATGGCTCAGAAACTATGCAACTGTGTTGTTAACTGGAACAAGAAGGTGTGAACATTCAAAGTGTTGGTTTTGATATTTGAAGCTTTATAAGGCTTGGAACCACTATACCTAAGGCACCACGTTCCCCCATATGAATCTGCCCAGACCCAAGTTTATCATTAGATTTGTCATGGTCTTTGAAAAGTTCCACAGAACATCTGGACAGTATGTGACTGCAATTCCAAGTAGGCAGGCTGTGGCTGGGATAAATAATCAATAGCTCACTGTCAGCCTTGAGGTGATGGTCTATGCTTTAGTTGGCATTCCTTCACCTTATGGTTTGTGATGGGTGAATGTAGGGCTATGCTGAAAGTTTCAAAAATATTCCCTCCCAACCATTTGCTGGTTATGTGGCTACAAAATGACACCCTCTTAAAAACTGGGGGAGGGGAGAGGAGAAAAACTTCTGCAAATGTTTTGAGAGGGGGTTGCTACTTTCCTTATTTCATCTTACAAGATGGCCAAGGATTTTCCTTGCTTTTTTAATTAAAAAAAGCTCTGTGCCACTCACAACAGCGCAACACTGTCTCTGCCACTTCCTGCTAGCCACACATCTCTGGAATGTCTTCAGAGTGAGCTTGCAATGTTTTGCTCCCAAGGACATGTGGCTAGTGCAGCCTCTCCCAACTGGTGTGCCTCCAGATGTTGTTGGACCACAACTCCTATCAACCTCAGCCATTGGCAATGCTGGCTGAGGCTGATGGGAGTTGTGGTCCAACAACATCTGGAGGTACACTGGTTGGGAAAGGCTGGGCTAGTGGGAAGCAGTGTGAGGCCATAATGGGGAAATTTTAGATATTTATTTATTTATTGCATTTGTATACCACGCCATAGCCAAAGCTCTCTGGACAGTTTATAACAATTAAAAACATTAAAAACAAATATACAAATTTAAAAACTCATTTTTAAAAAGCAATTTAAAAACACATGCTAAAATGTCTGGGAGAAGAGGAAAGTCTTGACCTGGTGCTGAAAAGATAACAGTGTTGGCACCAGGAGCACCTTATCAGGGAGATCATTCCATAATTTGGTGACTGGTTTGCAGTAGCATTGATGATAAACACAGGGATTACATAAAAAATCCATATGCCTTCTGTCACAGTCAGCAATCACACTTTTGGGTACATGGTTCATTACTGGGCCTGTCTGTCAAACAAATGCCTTTACCATCTGAAAACAGACTTATGGCTCCAATCAGTAAAGCTGCAGATAACCAAGATTCAATATAATCCAAAGAGGTATTGATGATGCCTAACTACTATTTATATTAAGGAAACAATATTCTTTTTGTTCTGATCTCACCTTCTGTCACACTTCATCTCCCTCCCAGCTGTGTTTGGCAGCAGCAGTAGAACTGGTTAAATAACTGATGGACAGAGATGTGGAAAAATCACCCCCTCCCTCCTTGCTGACATTGTCAACTGACCAGAACAAAACTAAAATAGCCTGGCCAGTTCGACAAAAAACAAACAAGCAAAATAGGTGAAGCTGCTTTCACATCATGGAGATAAATAGTATCACCTGCCTGCAGATGATGTTGCTGCTATAAGCACAGTGACAGGGGCTTGTAAAGATGTGGCAACCCTACATACATCTACAGCAAAGAGATTACCATTTCAGAAACTAGCTCCCTTGGGTTGCCTCTTCTCTCGCCTGCCTGACGAAAAGAGCAAAGAATTGAACTGAAAACCATCTCCCCCGAACATTTCCCCCCTGACTCTACTAAATACATGTCAGATACCTAATTTTATTTAACAGGGCCTCTGACTTATTTTGGTACTGGAGAGGGGTGATGGTTTGGAATCTAAAAGATTGTTGTGGGTGCCACAAAATATCCATTTCACAAAAGAAAAAAAATGACAATACTCAGACCTTTCCCCAAAACAGGCAAACATCTCTGCCCTCTAAAACATATGAAACATAGATAAAAGACACCTCTAAAAAAACCCACCAGCAATAAAATGCCTATTTTTAAAAAATTGGAGGAGCAGCAGACCTTGGTGGTTGCCAAAGTGGGTGACTGATGGCCCTATGGTGTCCACAGGCACCATGTTGGGAACCTCGGGTTTAAACAATTGAACCTCCACTCTTACAAATTCAGCTCAATAATCCATAATCCAGGACCAAAAGTGTGTGACCTCATTAGCACCATAACCTGGGTTTTCAAAATATTTTAATGAACCCGAGGATCTGTAAAGGAAAGGAGTAAAGACTGCTTCAGGCCCAAGTGAGCTTGAGAGACAGAGGATTTCCTCCATAACTATTTTTCCAGGATACGCCTCTTTAATGAGATATTTGTTACTGAGATATCTTTCTGCCATTAAAACAGTATGTTTTACACAAAAATTATGTCATTGACTGAAAAATGGAAAAATAATTGATTTTTGTGTGTGGAGAATGAGTGAATCTGGTCACATATGCTTATTGTAATATGTAGAAGAGGCTAAGAGGATGTTCTTATATCCTTTTATTTATTTATTTATTACATTTATATACCACCCCATAGCCAAAGCTCTCTGGGTGGTTTACAGCAATTAAAAACATTAAAAACAAATATACAAATTTTAAAACACAAAAAACAATTTAAAAATACAATTTAAAAAATGTAAAAACAATTTAAAAACACATGCTAAAATACCTGGGAGAAGAGAAAAGTTTTGACCTGGCCCAAAAAGATAACAGTGTTGGTGCCAGGCGCACCTCGTCATGGAGATCATTCCATAATTTGGGGGTCACCACTGAGAAGGCCCTCTCCCTTGTTGCCAGACTCTCAGCTTCCCTCCGAGGAGGCACCCGGAGGAGGGCCTTAGATGTTGAGCGTAGTGTACGGGTGGGTCCGTGTCAGGAGAGGTGTTCCATCAGGTATTGTGATCCTAAGCCGTGTAAGGCTTTATCGGTTAAAACCAGCACTTTGAATCAAGCTCGGAAACATACAGGCAGCCAATGCAAGCGGGCCAGAATCGGTTTTATGTGTTCAAACCATCTGGTCCGTTACCAGACTGGCTGCTGCATTTTGCACAAGCTGCAGTTTTCAAACCATCTTCAAAGGCAGCCCCACATAGAGTGCATTGCAGTAATCTAACTTGGAGATTACCAGAGCATGGACAACTGAAGCCAGATTATCCCTGTCCAGATAGGGGCATAGCTGGGCCACCAACCAAAGTTTGCAGAAGGCACTCCATGCCACCGAGGCTACCTGAGCCTCAAGTGACAGAGATGGTTCTAGGAGAACCCCCAAGCTACGAACCTGCTCCTTCAGGGGGAGTGCAACCCCATCCAGGACAGGCTGGACATCCACTATCCAGTCAGAAGAACCACCCACTAGCAGCATCTCAGTCTTGTCTGGATTGAGCCTCAGTTTATTAGCTCTCATCCAGTCCATTGTCGCAGCCAGGCACCAGTTCAGCACATTGACAGCCTCACCTGAAGGAGATGACAAGGAGAAATAGAGCTGCATGTCATCAGCATACTGATGGCAACGCACTCCAGAGCTCTGGATGACTGCACCCAATGGTTTCATGTAGATGTTGAACAGCATAAGGAACAAAACTGACCCCTGCAGAACCCCATACTGGAGAGTCCAGGGTGCCGAGCAGTGTTCCTCAAGCACTACCTTCTGCAGCCAACCCGCCAAGTAGGAGCAGAACCACCGCCATGAGGTCCCTCCCACTCCCAACTCAGCCAGTCTTCCCAGAAGGATACAATGGTTGATGGTATTGAAAGCCGCTGAGAGATCAAGGAGGATCAACAGAGTCACACTCCCCCTGTCTCTCCCCCGACAGAGGTCATCATACAGGGCAACCAAGGCTTTTTCTGTGCCAAAACCAAGCCTGAAATCCGTCTGAAATAGATCCAGATAATCAGTCTCATCCAAGAATGTCTGGAGGTGGCCTGCCACCACTCGTTCAAGGACCTTGCCCAGGAATGGAACATTTGCTACCGGCCTATAGTTATTAAGATTTTCTGGGTCCAGGGAGGGCCTCTTCAGGAGTGGTCTCACTACCGCCTCTTTCAGGCAGATATGAACAGTAAGCAAAAAATATTCTTTTAGAAAACTATAGGATTTATAATATTTTAATAGCGAAACAGGCCAGCTAAAAATCCTCTCCTTGGTGCTGTCTTCCCTGCCTGTGATGCAAATGTATCTATGGTAACTAGTGTGTATGGTATGCTAGGTACAGTCTGGCTCAATAAGATAAGTGGAACAGAATACTGGTACTGAACATTTCTATACTCTCCAAGGCCGGAGAAGGATTAGCACTGGAATGCATTAGCTCATAGTGGAAGTGTGCTGATATGAGAAGTGCTGAACATTACCTGATTGGCTAGAAAATAATGTAGACAACATAACCTTTATGTAATGCTGTAACTCCATGATTGGGAAAAGCTAATGTCTTTGTTCTGGAATGTATGAAATAACCAGGCAAACAGTGCCATGTAGCAGCTCTCTCTGCCCACTCAAAGGGAGACTGACCGTGCGTATGCTCGTCATCAATAAAGGCCTATCTTTGCTGCAAGCTTGTGTCTTCAGTTTCCTCAAGGACCCCCGATCCAATGGTCCCCAAAATTCCCCATCTGTCTCACTGGAGGGGGTTCAGTCTACCCTTTGATAAATGTGCAGTTGGAGGAATTCAAAATACAAACTTCTTAGTTAAAAAAGCTTCATCCCTTTGGATCTGGCTCAAACCTGGGCTCACCCTCAACACTTGTCATCCCTCCCAGTTAGTTTCTTCCTCCAAAGCAAAAGAGCCCTTTCCTTTGAGAAGGGAGAAGGATTAGCCAGTGGTAAGGAGGTCTAGTAGGGACAAGGTCTCTCTTTAATTTGGAATGAATTAAGCTTCAGAGTATGCTTAGGAACATCATTTCCTGCTGGGGAATATGGGCTTTGTGGTTTTTTCTGCCCTCCCCACATTAAATTAGAAGGCAGAGAAACCTACAAATCCCATATTCCCCAGCAGGAAATGGTACTCCTTAGCATTGGGAATAAAGTATCAACACTTGTAACAATTAACCTGAACCAGTGAGGTGTAATAGACCCAGAGGCAACCTGATTCCTTCTTTAGTAACTACTTATTTTTTCCTCTTCCTTTCCATTCAGTCAGAGATAGTGTCTGTGACTGCTGGCCTCATGGCACTACAGTGGCCACGTGTATCTCTGTAGTCAGAATGATTTTATTTCCCAGTAGTAATGACCTTTTATTCTTTCAACTCCCAATCTCATAGACTATTCATTTGTGCCCTCCGGTGCAACAGATACCAAACTCCAGTACTTAATAGGATCAGCAGAATTACTTCCGTTTAGCATAGAAGATGTACAAAAGGCCTCTCCTAAGTCTAGCAAGAGATCCGCACACTGGTTACTCTCTCCTTTTTGGTTTAGGAAGGGATTGGGATTCTGGGAGAGGAGAGACATGGGTGCCTATCTATTTGTGGGGTTTTTAGCTTTCTCATGAAAAACCTTAAGGTTGCATTTTTAAAAAGCATTGATTGCCCCAGAAAGTTTTTTCTTTCTTTAAGATTCTCAAGGTGAGCTGAACGGAGTTTGCCCATCAGAAATGACTATATGGAATCAGATTAGGTGGTTCCCTTGATAACTTTCAAGGGACTCCGGCTTCAGTTCTTTGATACCTGATAGATTTGATCGTCCAAAGAGCAGGTTAATGATGAAAAGCCGCAGGTAGTACAGAGGCTTTGCCAAGAGGCTAACCATGCTAATATCCTAGATTCAGATGAAACATCATTTTTGAAATTGGGTGGAACAAAACGATGCCTTATTAACTCATCTCCTAGGAAAAACAAATTCATTATATGTTGAGTTATGTTGTTTTCTTGCTTATTAGAATATTTGATAGCTTCATCTTTGTTTTGGGTTATGTTTGTTTTGGGGGGATGGGGTATAACTGAAGAAAGCAACACTTTTAATCATAATAGCTAACAGCAAACATCCCTGGTATTTATCTGCAAAAAGTGATTCATCAGGTGTGAACAGCACTGGGAGATTCATAACAACAGCGATGGTGAATGCTTACATTCTGCCTCTTTTGAGTTTGCAGTTTCTAAATCCCTGTTTGATGGAACAGTGATATGATTTGTGCAGCAATCCTATTTTCTTCCAGAAATAGATTGTGGTAATCAATGCACAAGAGTATAAAATTATATTTGGGAGGCTCTTTTTGATTTCAGTAAATAAGTATTTAGGATTTGGCCTCATAGCTGCAGTCGGAGTTGGGGGGGAAGGGGAGGGAGGCTAAGGCATGTCTGTTTACATTTACGGCTGCGTAAAAGTGATCATAGTATTTTGGTTTATTTCCATGCAGCTTATGACCAGAGTAATGGACAAAAACCCAATCTGCATAACTGCCCCTCATTCAGAAGTTTGGGATCTCTGCAACTTGGACACTGGGGGGGCACTGGAGGAGAAAAACTATTGCAGCAGAAAACAATTGAGGAACTCCAAAGTGTGGGTAAACCTCTGGATCATTCTTTTCTATCCACAAAGGTCATAATGCTTCAGCAGCATTTTTGAACTGTGAGCAGGTAATGACTAATAGTTATAAGTAGTGGAGGCCGGTCCATTAAGGCCAATGGGGCACTGCCCCAGCAACCTCAGTCTGTCCTCAGCCAACTCCCACTTGCCTGCCTTTCTTACAAGCAGTCCAGGGGATGGCTTTGGCTGTCAAGCCTCCTCCTCCTCCATCTCAGTTTTGGCTTTGTCAAACATAGCAGGGAGGAGGTAGAGGAGAACTAGAATTTGTTGGCTCTGTCTCTTATTGGCTGTGCTTCCTTCCATTATTGGTCTCCAATATGTCTAACTACCCACTACTGCTGTTGTAGGGACACTTCAATATTCAAAATGAAATGCAGCACTTTTGAGAACTACTCGGTTTGTGTGAAAGCTTTGAGAGATAGCTGGTGGGCCAGTTTTTTCCCTTGCAGCAATTGGTCGTCTTCTTCTTCTTCATCATCATCATCTGGTTGTATGCTGCCTTTCCATGGCAAACCATGTTCAAGGGAGGTCACAACATCAAAACATTTTACATAATTCACTAACAATTACCAGACATAACTAAATGCAAATGGTCAAATAAACAATTAACTGATGAGAACATCTCCTATTGACAAATATACAATAACCTTAAATATTAATTGATAAGATCTGACAAGAAACATAAAAGAACATAACCCAGATGAACAACAAAAATTAATGCATCTCTACAGCTAAATCTTGCCCAATGAACAGCCCCTAAAATATAGCCCATTCTGATGTTCTATAGACATCCTGAGCAGCAGAAGCAGCCTTTGTAGCTGGAGACAGTCCAGGCCCTGCCCTCCCCAGCCAGGTGGACATGGGCCAGACAAACAGGGAGCAGGTCTTGCAAGACTCACAGTGTGGCCATGTAGGTTTTATTATTTTGAGTCAACCTTACGCTTTTGGAAGAATGGAATAAATATGTTTTAAAATACCAAATAGCACAATCCTATGCATGTTACTTGGAAGGATGTTCTGACTTCAAAGGTTCTTACTCCCTTGGATTTTTACAATTACAACCTAAGGCACTGAGTTTTGAACTTCTGAGTTAACATGTATAGGATTGTGCTTAAATAACACAAGCAGAAGAGTAGCAGTCTGTTTTGTTTCCTCTGACATGACACCTTGCAATCCTCAGTCAATGTACCAATGAAGCAGTGTGAATGTGAATGTTTTTGGTGGCGGTGTGGTTTGGGAAATCTTTATGGTGTTATAGCTCAGAAGTACTTTCAATATGCACTTTTAAGGGCGTGAAAGGAATATTAAGCATTTGTTTGGTTTTGCAAGTTGATTTGTAAGGCAGACATATACTAAGGTAAACAAAATGATAGGAAACAACGATTGATGTTATACTTGGTGCCCCCTTTTTCTTTTCTTTTCCTGCTCATCCCTTCTGCTTCAAGAGTTGTTGGAGAGGTAAAGAGCAGGATGCTTTATCACAATATTTTGTTTGTTTTTGTTTGAAAAACTAAGAAAGGAAGGTAAGGAAAATAAAGATGGTAGATGTTGCCAGGGGGAAAAAAATGAGGTCAAGAAGACCTTATGAATCATCCATTAATTTTCTTGTTTCTAAAAACAAAAAACAAGGAAGTGTTCCCCCCTCCCCCATATAAAGTTGTTCTGTAAAGTAAAGCCCATTTCTGTTTGTGATAACCACTAAAAGTATTAAGGGTCTGATAGCCTAGGTCTGTGGATGCATACTTCTGGGCATACAAAATTGAGTTCTTTTATTTCCTCCCCAGAATGATACTTTGTTGTAACAAAGTATTTGAATATGAAGAAAAGGAGTGTGTGTGTGTGTGTGTGTGTGTGTGTGTGTGTGTGTGTGTGTGTGTGTGTGTGTGTGTGTGTGTGTGTGTGTGTGTGTGTGTGTGTGTGTGTGTGTGTGTGTGTGTGTGTGTGTGTGTGTGTGTGTGTGTGTGTGTGTGTGTGTGTGTGTGTGTGTGTGGTGTGTGTGTGTGTGTGTGTGTGTGTGTGTGTGTGTGTGTGTGTGTGTGTGTGTGTGTGTGTGTGTGTGTGTGTGTGTGTGTGTGTGTGTGTGAGAGAGAGAGAGAGAGGAGAGAGAGAAGAGAGAGAGAGAGAGAGAGAGAGAGAGAGAA